>NC_060144.1:535888407-536191437 GCF_021461385.2 Schistocerca piceifrons | reverse complement strand
TAAAGCTGTGGGGAGCGGGCGTGAGTCGTGCTTCGGTAACTCAGATGGCAGAGCACTTGCCCGCGAAAGGCAAAGGTCCCGAGTTCGAGTCTCGGTCGGGCACACAGTTTTAATCTGCCAAGAAGTTTAATATCAGCGCACACTCCGCTGCAGAGTGAAAATCTCATTCTGTAATTTCCTCCTTTTTCTTTAAATCTCTTTAAATTGTTCCAAACACTCTATCACTCGGCATGAATGAATGACCAGTGACAGGGAAAACAACTTCCATCTTCTGAATGGTTGATAGAGTACGGGATAACCAGGAAAAGCACACCGTCAAAATTGTAGTATTCTTACTTTGCCCCGGGCAGCCATCAGCGACAAAACGTACAGTGTGTACACCACTGAAAGTTCCCGAATCTGCTTTACTCTGAAGTTCATGAAACACTGCAGAAACCGCCTCATTAGACGACCTTTTCATTTCATGTTCTCCACAGGAATATATCGCAACATTCTCTTTACTTAACGCTAATTTCCCGGAAGAATGTCCAGAAACAACAGTCAAATTGTAGCAATACAACTGTCTGAAGTAGTATGCAATTTTAGCAGGCAATTTTGGTATGGGTAGATTCTTCTGTATATCGAACGATACGATGCACATGTCAGAGGTTTCCTCTTTTAGAAGTCATTAACATCCTTTAGTTTGCAGTTTGTGCAACGTTAAATCTGTCTGTAGTTTCTTTAATACTTAGTCAACATTCTCATGCATTATTTTCTCGATTAGTTGCAGGCAAGCAGAACAAACATCTGTGGATGGGGCCATAAAACTGATATTAAAATTGGTGACAAAAACTTTCCGGAACAATGATTGTTTAACTTTTAGATCATCAGAAATCGATTTCTGGTACATTTTCCACATTTTAGCTATACCTATATTAGTGACCAAATAAATACGAGCACTTCTTTGAAACTGTTTAGTAAAAGTTTTCACAGACATAATTCTGGTCTTCCTATAACCTCCACGAGTTTCAACGGGTATAAGGCATCCTTCCTTCTTGAAACGTTTGAAAACGTCTTCAACTCGATGTTTTGTACTGCCAAGTACTCCTAACAATATACTTCTGCAAACCTGTATTATTTCCTGCCATGTTCTCAATGGAATATTCAAATGTGTAGCCCATCCCACCCCGATCTCCACCAGTTGGTCGGTGTCGAACTGGAGAATCTGATGAGCAGTATTTCATTATGAAAGCATCCTGACACTGTTTTGTTGGTACAGCATAAAATGCTCCGTGAAATTGCTTGATGTCCACCATTATCAGGAGACTACAGTTCTTCTTTCCTCTATGACCACAGCCTGGAAATACTGATAATTTCTTCAGTCCATACCTATAGCATAACATTGACATCAGACACTAATAAAAACTCGTGTTCTAGGTAGGCTGTTATAAGAGTTGATTCTGAAGGAAATAAGTTTTTGTTTACTAACCTCACTTACTTCTCTTTTTAACGTTTCCATTCCTCTCGTCTGATCACTTTCTTCTTGCAATCACCAGGTGGCGTTTCTTCTATACTTTTCTTTATGTTACAGAGTGATGTCAACAACAGCCACAGATAACTCTCAGTTCCTACGAACACACGCGCCAGACACGTGGCTAAACCGAATGTTATGACTGGTGGGTGTGGAAGTGGTCGATTTTGTTACCAATGTAGTAAGGAATTTGACGTTTTTGTAACGTAAGTTGATTTTCTACTGCTGAATTAACACTGTTCGGACCAATTTTGAAACGAACTAACAGCGTAAACAGATTCCCCGTATCCTGAACTATGAGAATCAAGTATAATCCCGATTTTAAAAAAATGGAGTTGGCCATGTTTGTAACTAGGCTACTCATGTGTAAACAGTGGGCTATTATATCGGAGAAATAATGTACTTACTCCGGCCCATGATAAAAGTCAAGATTTTTGTATTAGAACTCCATCTGACATTTTGGGACTAAAATTTTGAGAACTGACAAATTCTGCGTAGGAGCTGTGACTGGTCAGTTACAGGTATTTTCTTGGTTAAATGACAGCAAGTTCAAGTCTCATTGCCCATCACTAGAGCCAGCCAATCAAAAGAAGCGCACTTTAGCGTCTTCTGGAGTGGGAAGATTTTTTGCGCGGGCAGCAGGCGGACATTCGTAACTGAACCACCAGTGGATAACGTTGTGTCTGCAATTGCTCCGACGATCTTGTTAAAATATTCTTAAGGACGTTTTTTGATAACCGTGAGATTTAGGACAGAGAAATGTGAAGATTTTTGGATAGTGAGTTTCAATAACAGTTTGGATAACTTATTTCGATGAAGTGACACAGGCCTCATCACTAGATTTTGTAGCTCCACAAGTATTACGAAGACGTTTGGAGTGTAAAACTAATAATCGAGCGTTAAATGGAATGAAGACAGTTCGTAGTAACAGAATGTCGTAAGTTCGATGTGACTATTTAGTTTTACCGTTGATGTCGCTTGTGAAATTAAAACTGACACTTAAATAGACTCAATGCACCAGAGATTTTCAACTGACCTTAGAGAACGGACTTGGAAACCAGTCTGTGATTTAGATATTCCGAGAACGTATCATATAGTCTTTAAAACACTTGTTCTATTTGCATAAAACAAAATCCCGAAAGGTAAAATTAATTTAAACAGTTTCAGTTATTTACAATTATGATGCAGTCCAGGCACACTTGCAGTGACACCGCGGTTTTTCACAGCTTTCCTTGGGTAACTAGCTGCATGTATCGGCCTGGATCAGATAGTGGAATGTGTGGAGCTTATAGGGGTGTCCTGGTACCGTGAACCTTAGACCTGCACGACTTTTACGAATGTTACGTAGAGAGTTAAAGCAAACCAGTAAGTTTGGTACTGAGTGATGAATATTTAAATTTTTTAGCAGGTTTTTCCTGAACCGTTGCACGATGGATAGGTCTCGCCACGGTCTCTCGTAGAACATCTTTGCCTTAGGAGGGCGTGTTCGCGCGGAGGTCGGAGGTGAGAGGGTCGTGACGGTGAGACCGGCGAGGTTGAGCAGTTCACTCGTGATGAGGAGGCCGAGTTGGAACCTGGCTGCGAGGCGAGTAGTGTTGTTTGGTTGGTTGTTCGGGGGAGGAGTCCAAACAGCGAGGTCATCGGTCCCAGCGAGTAGTGTGCCGGCAGCTGATGGCTAATACAATTTCGGCAGTTAACAGTCACGGGCTCTGAGCGTAACAGTGATACCAGGAAGAGACCCTCAGACTGGTTCCCGAATTGCGAACCATTATTACCTCGGTTGCAGCCAGCTGCAAACCTTTTGAAGTGTGGGGCGCGTACCAAGGGAATGAGCGTGTTGCGTGCTTCAGCGACGAACCGGACCTGGAGGCGAACGGCGAACCGCCGCTGTGTTGATGTTGTGCCTCGGCTCCACGCTGTCTTTCCTAGATTGTAGTACTGATGTGTCTCGTGAGCTTCCGATTTGGTTTATTGGATGCGAGATAGCCGAGCATCGGCAATTAACCATAGATATAATTGCCATTTCCTGTACCATTACTGTAACTGTTCAGTTCGGTAACTTCCTGATTGCTCGTTCGAAGTTCACGTCCAGTTCCGAGCCAGACTTTTACCTATTGATCCAGCTTCTGTGTCTAGGCAGGACATTTGCTTATTCTCTGCTATAAGACTACTGAAACTAAGTGAGGATTTTGTTTTGATTTTGTTACTACTGTCTTCTATGCGGCTGTAGTGTCATTTAAAACTTCGTTAGAACTAAAGCGAACAAAAACTGTTTTCAGGCATCATTTTGTTAGATCAGTTACAACCTAAAATATGAAAATTTTTTTCAGTTTTTCAATAAACAAAACCTACCGTTGATAGCACAGAAGTACCGAAACGTGTTTGGGTAACAAGAAAAAACAATGTTTTGCTTAAAAGGCGCAAACTACAGCCAATAATTTTAACTGCAAACACACAAAAGATACAAGAGGTGCAAATCCAAAAGATAAATAAAAATTTTTGCATTTGAAACTGTGTGCCATTGTTCCCTCACACATTACCTTACCTTTGGTACAACACATAATTTACGAATTACGTTGAGGTGTAAGCGAAGTACGCAAATGACAGCTCACTTCAGGTACGCAGCATCACGTGAGAACAAACGGAACTAGTGCAGAGTTTCCTCTTTAGGGCGCGGATACCAACGAAAACAAATGACACTAGACATCCAAACTTATGGGTAAGGTGTGGTGTCACCGCAAGGCACCACACAGGCTGGGTTGTAGGCTTCAAATCGGCCGCGGTCCGTCAGTACACATCGGACCCGTGAGTCGCCACTGTCGATGCTAGCAGACCGAGCGCCGCCACTCGGCTGGTCTTACTACGAGACAAGCTAGTGCACTGCCCAGTTCTACAGCAGACTGTAATAGGAATGGTTCACTCGTTATAGCTTCAGAGATCTCATTCAGCTAAGGCAGTAGCTACGACCTAGCCAGGCGTCACATACAGTTTATGCATTGACAATTGATCTATATGTGTGAAGCAATCAGAATTGCAAAGAAGTATTCGCAGTTCAGTCTATAACTGCCCTTGTAAACATTATTGTACATACGTCAAGATCGACATTCACTGATGATGCTGAATTAAAGCTAAGTATTTGATTGTAGTCCTGTCTACTAACTTTTTAATCACCTAAGATGTTCCAGACTCATCCCGTCAAGTATAGTTCATTGATCCTGACGTCAGCCTACGTGATCAACGCGTGCAATTAATGGCCACACGTCATGATCATACCATGAGTCAAATTCCGTGACTCGGGCGAGTCACCCTTTTTCCATGAGGCCCATAGTTCCACTTCATACATAAGGACCAGCAGCCATCGCATCACCAGGCGGAACGATGACTTCTTGAGGTTGCCTACAGTCGAAAATATGCGTCTGCGATCCTATATTCGTATACTTAAAATGATTTCCTACATCCAGCCTATAATCCCACAAAAATTCTGTACTTATTTGCGAAGCACTCATTATACATAAATCAATTTTTATATGTGTGGATTCTTGGTGTATCTGGGGTAACGTGTCTTAGCTGCCTCACCCTGTCTATGTTTGTATAGTGACGTATCATTCGTTGGAAGTAGTATCTTCAATTTGGTGGGAAGATGATGTTGACGAACCATTACACACTCTTGGAAATTAGTTGTCACGTCGTATCGCAGTGGCCACTCCGAGCCACAGTCACATGGGGGTTAAGTCAGTCAGTTAAGTTTTGTAAGAAGATTTTTAAACAGCTATAAGCGAGAAGTGTTTGAGGTGCCGTAGGCAAGTTAGTTCTGGAGTTATGTGCAGCTGTAGTGACAGATGGTTACAATTGTGGGAATGTATTGGTATCGTGGTGGTGGTGGGTAGTGTTTAACGTCTCGTCGACAACGAGGTCATTAGAGACGGAGCGCAAGCTCGGGTTAGGGAAGGATTGGGAAGGAAATCGGCCGTGCCCTTTCAAAGGAACCATCCCGGCATTTGCCTGAAGCGATTTAGGGAAATCACGGAAAACCTAAATCAGGATGGCCGGAGACGGGATTGAACCGTCGTCCTCCCGAATGCGAGTCCAGTGTGCTAACCACTGCGCCACCTCGCTCGGTGTGTATTGGTATGGGACTTTCGGAAGTAAATGGGTCTTCCATGGTGTCGGGGATCGGAAAATAGCTGAATAAGAAGGGAAGATTGCAGCAATTAAGGCTGAACTGGTAAGTACTAGGGAAGAACTGATGAGGTTAAGGCGGGAAGAGAGGTGAGACATGGTAGCAAGGAACAGGAGCCACAGAAATAGAACAGTATCCGACAGTTTCATCATTGGCATCAAGAATAGATTTGCCTTGCTGCCTCAATGAACTAAAGAAGAGGCTCAGGTACATCTACATCTACATGACTACTCTGCAATTTACATTTAAGTGCTTGGCAGAGGGTTCATCGAACCATTCCACTCCCGAACAGCGCGCGGGAAAAACGATCACCTAAACCTTTCTGTTCGAGCTCTGATTTCTCTTATTTTATTTTGGTGATCATTCCTACCTATGTAGGTTGGGCTCAACAAAATATTTTCGTATTCGGAAGACAAAGTTGGTGACTGAAATTTCGTAAATAGATCTCGCCGCGACGAAAAACGTCTTTGCTTTAATGACTTCCATCCCAATTCGCGTATCATATCTGCCACACTCTCTCCCCTATTACGTGATGATACAAACGAGCTGCCCTTTTTTGCACCCTTTCGATGTCCTCCGTCAATCCCACCTGGTAAGGATCCCACACCGCGCAGCAATATTCTAACAGAGGACGAACTAGTGTAAGCTATCTCTTTAGTGGACTTGTTGCATCTTCTAAGTGTCCTGCCAATGAACCGCATCCTTCGTCTCGCCTTTCCCACAATAGACGTAGGTGTAGTTATTACTCAACAGACTTTCACTGGGAAATCAACTGTTTAAGCAAAAATAGACAGTAGTAAGAAACTTCTGATTTTAGGTAGTAGCTATAGAAGACGTGTGAACCAGATCTTGCAGGAAAACGCAGGTGACAAGTGTCACAAATTTTTTCAAGCCCAGTGTATGTCTTAACCAAGTGATAGAGGATGTAGAACCATTATGTAAGGATTTTACACAGCAGGATCATGTTCTGATAGTGGGTGGTGCGGGAAACAGTATTGATAGGGATGAGAGACACAATGATGAGTGTGAACTGCTGACAACAGCATCTACCATGAACCACACGAATGTTGCCTTGGTTTCTGCTTTCATGCGGTATGATCGGTCCCAACTGAACTGCTCTGTCAGGAGGGTGAATATGAAGCTACATCAGCTGCTTTGGGCGGCTAATTTTTCAGGTATAGGTTTGTTTCTTACTGATGCTGCTGGTAGGTAGGACTTGACAATGCAAAGTCTTAACCTCTGTGGGAATGGGTAACGGTAAATTGGCTGGGATCACAGCGAAATCTTTGAGGGGGCACTGAAACTCATGGGAATACCTCACTTTTTGGCTGAGATCAGTGTCGAATGATTCAACACTGAATAAAATTAAGCTAAATGAGAAGCTGATACAGGCAGGTAGTAGAAATGTTAAAATTTCACAAAATTCCCAAAAACGTACAGTGAAGAATGGTATGTGAATGTCACAAGATTCTCATAAAAGCACAGTGAAAAATAATGTCAGTGTATAGCATCAGAATATCAGGGCATTAAAAAACAGAGAGGATTAGTTTCTTGTTTCTTTACAAGATTTGGAAACTGTGGTCGGAATAGATGTACTATTCCTGTTTGAACATCATATAGTCACAGGTATGGAAAAGGTAAATGTAAGTGATACAATTTTTCATAGCGTAAAAAATTTTGAAACTAAAATATCTGGTGTAGAGTAATGTATACAAGCATGTGCATGTCAGCTGAAACTAAATAATGGTACAGGGAACTTGATGCTACTTTAAAATTTTACCTATTTCATAATATTTTTGTGAGTATATTTGAAAACAATTTCCCTAAGAAAACAGTGAGACATAATTGTGAGAAACCATCTAAACAGCCATGGCAAACTAAAGGGATAAAAATATCTTGTAAACCAAAAAAGGATTTGTATCTTATGTCTAGAAGGTGTAATGATCCAGAAACAGTCAAAATTATAAAAACTACAGCACTGTATTAAGAAAAGTTGTTAAAAAGTTCAGAAGTATGTGCATTATGTCTGACGTTGTCACCTATCATAATAAAATTAAGACAATTTGGAATATTGTTAAAAGGGAACAGGGCAACCAAGAGTACAGGTAGTCTGTATTGCTATCAAACTCAATGAAAAGTTAGTATACAACAAGTCACAAGCATGACATATTTTTAATAATCGTTTTTAAGTGTTGTAGAGAAAATACGATCCAGCTATTTGTCAGAAAATGCCACACTGCAGATGGAAGAGGCAATACTTATGCAGTTTGATAAAATTACAATTCAACCAACATCTCCTGCTGAAATTAGGAATATAATAACTTCACTCAAAAGTAAAAGCTAGTATTTCCAACAGAGTACAAAAAGCTTGTTTGCAGCAGATAAGTGGAATTCTCAGACACATAAACAGTAGCTCACTGAAACAGGGCATTTTTGCAGCTAGACTGAAATATGCTATTGTTAAACCACTGCATAAAAATGGGATACATCTTATGCTAACAACTACCACCCAATCTCACTTCTTAGAGTTTTATCCTAAATTTTTGAAAGACTAATGTATTCAAGAGTAGCTTCACATATTTGTAAAAATGAAGAACTAAAGAAACGTCAAACTTGTTTCAGAAAGGCTTTTCAATAGAAAATGCTATATATACTTTCACTGATCAAATACTAAATGCTCTGACTAACAGAACATCACCCACTGGTATATTTTGTGATCTCTCAAAGGATTTTGACTATATTAATCGTGAATTTCTTCTAGATAAGCTTAAGTATTGTGGCATGAGCTGGAGACTACACACATGGTTTAATTCGCATTTAACTGGGAAAATGCAGAATGTTGAAATTAACAGTACAGTTGGTCTGCAATAATCAGTGGAGTCCTCTAACTCGAGAGTTATCAAGGAGAATGTCCCATAAGGTTTAGTCTTGCGTCCCTTATTGTTCTTAAAGTACATTAATAACTTGGCACTCTTTATTCATGCAGATGCAAAGTTAGTTCTTTTTGCTGCTGATACAAGTATAGTAATCACACCCAAAAACCAAGAATTAGCTGAGGAAATTGTAAACAATATCTTTCAGAAAATTTTTAAGTGGTTCCCAGCAAATGGACTCTCACTAAATTTTCAGAAAACACAGTATATACAGTTCTGCACAATAAATGACATCATACCATTGATAAATATCGACTTTGGACAGAATTCTGTTGCTGAGGTAGAACATTCAAAATTTTTGGGTGTGTGTAATGATGAGAAACTGAACTGGAAGAAACACATTGATGATCTTCTGAAACGATTAGGTTCAACTGCTTATGCTATTAGGGTATTGGAAAGTTTGGTGATAAACATTTCAGTAAATTAGCCTACTTTGCCCATTCTCATTCACTACTTTCGTACAGCATCATATTTTGGGGTAATATGTCACAAAGTGGAAAAGCATTCATTTTAGAAAAGCATGTAATCAGAAGAACAGCCAGGGCCCACCCAAGATCACCTTGTAGACATTTATTTAAGGAACTCGGGATATTCACAGTATCTTCACAATACAATCATTCATTTGTAAAATTTGTTGTCAATAAGCCATCCCAATTCAAAAATAATAGTAAAGTGCATAGCAATAACACTAGAATAAATGATGATCTTCACTATTCTGGATTAAATCTGACTTTGCTACACAAAGGGGCTAATTATACTGCTACAGGAAACTTTGGTCATTTGGGAAATAGCATTAAAAGTCTGACAGATAGCCAACTAAAATTTAAAAATAGATGTTTCTGAATGACAACTTCTTCTACCCAACAGATGAATTTTTAGGTATGAAGTACTGAAAAAAAACAAGAAAAAACAAGAAATGAAAATTCTATTGTCTGAAGAAAACTTATGTTAAACTGATACATTCCACATCTTTACGAAATGTATTCATGATCTATGAAACAAGTATTAATGAAATGTAAACTGGAATATCATGCAACTGTTGTGATTATTGACAAGATGATTCCCCATCGGCAGCAATGTTGATCGAGATACTGTAAGATTAATTATTCTACCTGTGTCTAAATCAGTCAGACAGTATCCACATCTGCCGCTGAATCTACCTACAAAAGTTGTACCATTGCATGACTAATAGATTAAGAGATATGACGTCGTAAACACTGAGATACGTAAAAAAATTGCCACCTCATACGTGTATTTTTAATACATCTATTCTACACTACTACGACGAATCTACGGTGCAGTCAACTTAAGGAAATCCCTGAAACGTGGCAGTGCTTTTGACTCCCTTCAACTGCGAAGCGCAAAAGGCTCTAGGCGAAACTGATAGTGGTCTATATAGCTACGAATGTTGATTGCCATTGAGACATCTACAAATTCACGTTGTAGGTGCACAAAGCATATGTACGCAGCATATAGAAATTGTCCGGAAATACGTTTATTAATTCGGATACTGTACTTGTACGTTATGTTTATTTATCTCCACTGTTTCATAATTTGAAAAATGTTTTCACTAATACACGGAAATTAAATTTTTTCGATACTTCACTGCAAACATAGCTTACTTTTTTTTCGTTCTAACGGGAAAACTGGCAAAACGATGACCGGAACAACGCCGGGTTTTTCAGCTAGTATTGCTACAAAAACCGCGAGGGAATTTATGTGCATGGGTGACAATTTAGAAACACTTCGACACCCACCTCCACGAAGTTCGCGGACGGACACTGCATGTGATTCTGACTGCTCTACGAATGTGCAGAGTGACCAGATAACGCGTCATATGATACAAACTGATACATACGAAGAAAGTGTACACAGTAAACAATCTCTAACACTTAGGTTTCTGAGAGAATGGCAACTGCTACAGTAAAAGCATTTAGCTATTTCGCAAAATCAAGGATCTAGTACAACATAGCTTTTCATCGATCATCAGTCGAAATGATTTAAAATGGTCGACTTCACTAGTTATGTTATCACCTTGTGGCGGTAAATTTTCACTTACGTAAGATTTCAGTATCACAAAGAGCAACCATTGCAAGTGCGAGCTGTTTATTGATCTGAGATCGGTAAGATCTGCAAGGCATAGGTATGTAGCAGGCTGAAGAATACACTGTAGAGTTTTTGCCCTGAAAAGCAGTTCTTGGATCATTACGATCAGAGTTTGCCCGCGCTACGTAGAGACCTGCTCCTCGTCACATTCTCTCCATCCGTCATCATGGAGTGTTAATGGTCTGAAGATGTTCGTACCGCGATCGAAAACGGTCGCCTGACAAATAAGTTTTAAAAATTACGTGCATTCGTCGACCGGTTTTGTCTGAGAACGTACGATTCCTTTCTTCGGCTGTTTGCCAGTTAAGAGCTTTCAGAATTCATGTAACCTCCGTCGATGGTCCAACTATTTAACAAGTCGCACTGCCCTTTTCTTTTATAAGCACAGTGTCACATGTTATTCTGACCCCATACGGGATCTACACACGTGTGCAGTACTTACACAATTTATTTGAATTACAGTTTTCCAGTGTCCTACACAAGAATAGTACCCTTATCCAAGACTGTACTCGTGTGGTAGCTCGACTCCATTTCTCATCACATCCTACCTCCAAGCTTCTTTTTATTAAATGATTCACTCTGCTTTTGACTCAGTAATTATACTGTCCAAATATGCCATGATTTATGTTGCAGAAAGGGCACATCTTTTCATTTTTCTGCAACAGTAACTAATTGTCAGTCGTGGTACCAGGCTGACAGTTGTAGTGTCCCTTTTGCAATATTCACCATTATCGAGGTGAAACATAAATAAAAATGAGATTATAATGTGTAAGTAATTAAAAGAAGTATTATTATCTTTGTAAGAGTATAAAACACAATGCAATGCTCATTCTTCTGTCTGGTCTGTTTTGTTCTGTTCGTTCAGGTGTTAGTTGGAATAAGGTACGCAAGCTATTGTGCTGCGCTAGGATTTGTTTCTGTCGTAACGTAATTGCAAATATTTAATGGTGTAAACTGCGTCCTAGTAAGAATATATTAGTATAAAGTGATGTCCGTGTGTTATTTCAAGAACCTACGCCACATTTATCTTGTGAAAAGAATATTTAATGAAAATTATTTAGCATGTTTCCAGCTGCTGCGGAGCGCGTAACAGTGATCTCTGACTGTTAACAATTAGCCGCCATTACGCGGTACATTTAAAAATATTTTTTCACACTGTCTGATAGCCGGAGCGGAAGAAATTATGTAAAAACATTCAGTGAGGTTAATTGAAGGAATCTAGTGAAATAATTTTATTAAAACTTGTCTATTTTCTGTGATAGTAATAATTTCAGATCAGTGAACTGGAGCTGAGTAATACTAAGCTATTGCATTTACAGTAATTTGTAGGGAGCCGGGCGCACGATAACACCAGATATAATACGTAATTGGCAACTTACGAAATTCATTATTTTGCTTATTATATCTCTTTTGTATTTTTTTGAAAGCTAAACGTAAAAACTAACTTCACTAAAAATCAGTAACAGATCACGATAAATCGAAGGACAAACAAATTTACTAGGAGAGTGCTTCCTCTAAAATATATTAGTTACACATTATTTTTTAACGAAATATAATAAAGTCAATCGAAATCCAAATTGGTGTCATTAAATTTCTTACTTCACAGTATTTCTTCATGTATCACTGCACTATCTACTAAAAGTTCGATATTGTTAGAAACGCTGTTCCCTAAATCACTAATATATGACGTAAATAACAACAGCCTCATTACGCTCTTTTGAAGACTAATTTCGTTACGTGTTTGTAGATGACTGTTCATCCTGGACCACATTCTGCCCAGCATGTCAGGAAATTTTTAACGTAGTCGCATCCTGTAGGAATATATTTGCGTCTTTAGGCTTCGATCTGGAACTGAATCAAATACTCTTTTAAAGACTGTAAATATCTGGTCAACGTGGTTGCCTGTATCCATGGCTCAGATGTCTTGTGAGAAAGAGACGATTTGGGTTTCATGAGTTCAGCTCTCGTCTTATCTCTCTCCCAATGATGCGAGTCCTGAAGCGCAGCAGCAAGACTTAGGCGGAGATTATAAAGTACAGGGGGAAAAGTGACAGGTCGAATCGTTCAGTCAGCCTGCGACGTGTATACGATTGTCACCATTGCTCTTGCACGTAACTGATTAGGGGAAAGGAGATCAATAAATGTGTTCCAGTCCCCCACCCCCCTCCCCTCTCCTAGTGGTCTGAGTGCTTGTATATGCTTGCACTTCTAAATATGTACATTATGTAACTAGCGGCAGGGATGTCGAGATGAAGCCAACATTTCCATTCTCCTGTAAGCGTCTTCTTGACCTACGCCTGCCAACATACCTACAGACCCAAAAAGAGCCTCTTCCGAATATCAGGGTGCTCTTCACAAGCGTATTTCTTAGCGTTTAGAGAAGTTAACATTGCTAGAATCAGCTGCAAACATTCCTTTGTATGTTAAGTTTTTCCTTTCTCCCTTCGACATGGGCTGTTTACTGAAACTAAACGCTCCAGTTACCAATAATCTTGTAGTTTCATTCTTACAATCGGTTTAGACTCAGTTACAAGTCATTTTCAAGCGAGTTTTGGGATAATTACGTCGGTTGACCAAAAAGCGATTCAGCACGAGTGAATTACCGTAACAGGACGGAAATCGGCAGATATGATGTACATATACTGAAAAAATGATCACTAAAACTTCAGAAACATTGGGTGATTTAAACAAGAGAAAGAGCTTCAAAATCGAGCGTTGGTCCATCTCCTTATGCAGGCAGTTATTCGAGCTGGCATTGATTGAAGCAGTTGTTGGATAACCTCCTGAGGGTATCGTGCCAAATTATGTCCAACTGGCGCATTACATTGTCAAAATCCCAAGCCCATAATTTTCCAAACTTTCTCCACTGGGGAGAGGTCCAGCGACCTTGCTGGGAACTCCTACCGTAGTCGGGGGAGGGTCTTTATATCGCTGAAATGTAAGCCAAGGATGCTTGCTATGAAGGGAACCGCTGTGCTGTAAGGGCGCCACGGATGACGACCAATGGCGTCTTGCTATTAAATGAAAGGCAGCCCAAACCATCACTTTTGGTTGTCAGGCAGTATTTCGGGCAAAAGTGAGATTGGTGTCCCACCGCAGTCAGAGGTGTCGCCAGGCACATCTTGTCTGGTCATCTGGGCTGGGAGTATCACTGAAAATTGTGCTCCAGTCAATGAGATCCCAGACCGATGTGTCTGAAGAACGGTGGGGTATCAGTCTGAGTGACGCCTGCCGCATGGCACAACAACCGCGAGTGTTAGTACAGGGCGCTATTTATTTTCATAAGACTTCGCGGCTCCCTTACGGGTGAGCGTTACGTCGACGATACTCTATGCCCCCTATTATTTCCTTTCATGGCAAGCAATACTGGGCTTACATTTCATGAAAATAATGTCCGCTCGGACACTGTGAGAGTTTCTAGTGGTTGTCTACGCACTTGCCAAAGCCTACCTTGGCCAACAAGTACCGCAGATCTCTTCCCAATTGAGAAGGTTGAAAGCATTACACGCAGGGCGTTTCAGCCATCTCGAGAATTTGATGTCTAACTCCCTAATTGGCCAAAATCTGATGTGAAAGCCCTACCCTCAGTAGGATTTCCTGTCAGAGAGGTCACAGTCGTAGTCATCGAGTAAAACAGAAGTGGTTGCTGGCGTTCCCAAAGGTAGTGTTATAGGCTGTTCCGTGTTTGTATAAACGATCTGGGAGACGATCTGAGCAGCTGCCTTAGATTGTTTGACGATGATGCTGTCGTTTATCAACAACTAAAGTCATCATAAGATCAAAACAAATTGCAAAACGATTTAGAAAAGATACCTGTATGTTGCGAAGATTGGCAGTTGATCCTAAATAACGAAAAGTGTGAGGCCATCCACACGAATGCTAAAGGAGCTCGTTAAACTTCGGTTACACGGTAAATCAGTCAAATCTAAAGGCCGTAAATTCAACTAAATACCTAGGAATTACAATTAGAACGACCTAAATTGTAAGAAACACATATAAAATGTTGTGGGGAAGGCTAACCAAAGACTGCGCTTTATTGGCAGGAAACTTAGAAAATGTAACAGATCTACTAAGGAGGCTGCCCACACTACGCTTGTCCATCCTATTTCAGAATACTGATGCGCGGTGTAGGATCCTTACCAGATAGGATTGACGGAGTACATCGAAAAAGTTCAGAGAAGAGCAGTACGTTTTATATTCTCGGGAAATATGGGAGAGGGTGTCACAGAAATGATACAGGATTTGGAATGGACATCATTAAAAGAAAGGCGTTTTTCGTTGCGACAGAATCTTCTCACAAAATTTCAATCACCAACTTTCTCCTCCGAATGCGAAAATATTTTGTTGACACCGACCTACATAGGGACAAACGGTCACCACGATAAAATAAGGGAAATCAGAGTTCGTTCGGATGTATATATGTGTTAGTTCTTTCCGCGCGTTGTACGTGATTGAAATAATAGAGAACTGTGAAATCATTTCGATGAACCCTCAGCCAGACACTTAAATATGACTTGCAGAATATCCATGTAAATGCAGATGTAGGACAACTAGCAGCAATATCACTCAATACGAATCCATATAACTGCTTGCATAAGAACCATAGATCGACCCACGTTGAATCTCGTTCTCTCGAATAAATCATCCAATTTTTCTGAAATTTTTATGATTTGTTTATCTGCACATGTACAACACACTTAACGATTCCCGTGCCAGTCTAATAATTCCTGCGTGGTGTGTTATAGAATTTCTTGTAGTTTAACTTATATCTGTTATAAGAATAAAATTACAATATTTTTGTCAACTGGCGCTGTCGACCTCAATAAATATGCAATCAACAGCTGTGGATGAAGAACGGTGCTTTGAGCAGATGCAGCTCATACTGTCACTCTGGTTAGTTTCGAGGATATTAAACTCGTCTGAACAGTAATTTTGGAAGAAACTGTGCTTTGTCAGTCGCGATGGGGTGCGTTCCAACTGCACGCCTGTGCATAATTGAGACGAACTAGTGCGGCCAGCAGTTGGAAATTTTACTGGTAGATGGCACCACATTCCAACAGGCAAGTAACCAAGCAGCGATTTGTGTACTACTTTCAAGTCACCTGCCTGCTAGGTTACTTTAGCTACGTATAATATTTGAAGCATCATAGCACCTTCTCGGCAATAATTCGTGCTCAGCGGTTCCATAAGTGAAGAGTCCTAGCATACTTTATTAAATTTTACGTAGCAACTTATCTTTCCATAGTGATATTAAATCTTAGCTGCTACCTCTCGTCCATTCTTACTAACTCAGTATGAATCCGGCAAGCTTATCGTTGCGGAAACTTACTGCGCGTGCATCAGGCGTAGTGGTACTACCAGAACAAAATCTCGTAATTTTTCTGTGACAGCTCGTAATATTCTTCAGTTATGCTCCTGAAGTAATTATATCCATTTACTTCCCTGGACTATGTGCCAATTTTTAAGAAGCAGTTTCTACTGTAATGAAAGGATCGAAGTTTTATTTCAGTAAGGTCATGAAAATGTTGTATTATTTACATCGGACCCTGCTGGCAGGAACATGTTGCTCACAACCATGAGTGTGACTTGGTTTTATTTACCCGATTTTTTCTCCAATTTGACGGTCTTTCCACCACAGCAGAACGAAACGTTTTTCATAAACTAGTCGTCGTAAGTAAACTACGGAATCCATTCATTTCTAACAGCAAGTGTTACTATGCACCAGGTGAAAACGTCAAAATTCCTTTCCGTGGTCGATGTATCAGAATATACATGTGTAAAATAGAATGGAAATAACGGCGTAAAAATAAAGTACGTGTGTCACTCTCGTCCTCATTTTTCGAGCAATGGTTTTGTTTTGTATACATCTAAGGTAGCGACAAATTCAGACATAGTTTCGTCTATGATATAAAAGTTTTATTGCTTTTGGCGTTTTGTTATCAGGTTCGCTAGCTTTTCTATCCAGCTACTGCAGTGTAACTATCTATTCTATCGCTTTCGCTGTCCCATGGCTACGCGGGGTCGGCCATGGTTAATCGGATTTGACATGTTAAGGTTAAGGGGTGCCCGGATGCCCTTCCAGCCGCCAACCCGTACGCCCCAGGACGGAATTAGTGTACTCCAGCTGTCTGTGTCTAGTGGAGTCCATGAATTAATGTGAATGTGTTCAGATGTCTGCTAGCTGCGTAACTGAGGCGGAACATGGGGACCAGAACGGTATTCACCTAGCGGGATGTGGAGAACCGCCTAAAAACGACACCCAGGCTGGCCGGCACACCAGCTCCCGTCGTCAATCCGCTGGGCGGATTCGATCCGGGGCCGGCGCGCCTATCCGAGTCCAGGAAGCAGCGCGTTAGTGCTCAGCTACCCTGGCGGGTTATGTAGTGTAACTACCTATAACCTATTAATGTGTGTGCCGTTGAATGGAATGTGAATGTTGCGTTTTATTACTTTATTTATTTTAGTTAATATTATTATTATTACAGGATTAATCAATGCAAAGATTCATTAATAACAACATATTTTTGTTTTCCTGCTATCTTCCGCCAAGCCCCTATATCCCGCGTATGTACCATATCGGTGTTGCGATGTTCCATTACTCCATTTATATGGTCTGTCCAAAAACGTCGTGGTCTTCCGCGCTTACGTCTGCCGGGTAGTTCCCACTCATAAACCTTCATTGGCCACCGATGATCTGGCATTCTCATTATATTCCCGTATCATTGTAATGATTTTCTTTCAATTTCATCTATCACTGTATCATTTGCCATCATTCTAGCTCTTGCTTCGTCATTAGCTTTTCTTACGATTCTTGATATTCTGGCACTCCTTCGCAAATAATCCATCTCCACAGCTATTAGTCTTCTTTCGAGATCCGCGATTAAGATCCATAGTTCTGATCCATAGCATAGCACTGATTCAACCATTATCTTACCTACCCTTTTCTTGTCGCTGTTGTAAATATTCTTATCCCATGAAAAAGAATATTTACAAGCTACCACTTTCCTGCTTTATTGTATTCTATATTTTACTTCTTTATGGACCAATCCATTTTTGTCAGAGATACTTAAACTTCTGAGCCATTTTCATAACTGCATTGTCATTGACGAATACTTCTAATTTAGCATCACTATTCACCACCAGATACTCTGTTTTTGTTAGAATCATTTGTAGTCCCTATCTGTTGTATTCCTCATATAATCGTCGTATCATGAACTCAAGGTCATAATCATCTTGTGATCGTCAGCAAAACGTAATTAAAATATCTATACATTGTTGACAGTCATTCGTATTCCTCTTCAGCTGTTCTTATAATTTCGGAGAGCCACTTCTACACGTAAATTGACGCGTGACATACTGCAACCTTCTCGCAAACCATTAGTGACATTAACAGGTTCTGATACCTTTGAACCTCGTTTAATCTGTACCACATTATCTCTGCACATTTCAATAACAATTTGTAAAAGATGATCATCCATACATATATCTTTCATAGCTTCCAACAGCTTAGATCTAGGGACTGTATCGTAAGCTTTTGCTAAATCTACAAAGGTAATGTGTAGCTCCTTCCCTACTACTATAAATTTCTCCGTAAGTTGCTGTAAAATAAATAGGTTATCTGTACATGATCTGGTCTGCCTAAAAGCGCTCTGGTCTTCCCCAATATGGTGGCCAACATTTTGTATAATTTTTCCAAACATTATCTTGCCAAATAAGCGGTTCATTTTATAGTTGACACTATCGCTCTATAGCAGTTTGTGTCTTTTCTGTTCCCTTTCTTGAAAATAGAAATCATATATGACTTTTTCCATTCTGAGGGAATTTCAATCCTTTTACAACAGTTGTTCATCAGCCAGGTTATTCGTTTCTTCAGATATCTTCCTCGAGACTTCAATAATTCAACAAGAATGTTACCTGGACCAAGTGATAGGCCATTCTTCATTTTAATTAACGCACAGTTCACTTCCTCTATTCTAATGTATATATTTCGGTAAGTTACTTTCATATCCTCTTCATTCCCTTGCGTGTAATATGGCCTCTCTTAAGTTAAAAGGTCTGCATAATGCTTTTTCCATTCCTTTAAGGGAATTAGATTGTCTACAGCTTTGTTTGCTTGTGTTTTCTTGACACTGGTAATTGTCCTCCACACTTCTGTTGTTTCTCAACCACCTATTACACTCTGAATTTCAATACATTTCCGTTTACACAACTTGTTCGTTTCTAATTTAATCCTGCTTCTTAATTCGAATTTGTTGTGTGGTAGTTTTTCCTGTCCTGTAGTGATTTAGTTAATAACCATTTGTCGTAGAGACTTTTTTTTTCCTAATCCTTGATGCTGAACTGTTCTGATTTCTCATGATTGTTGTGATCAGCCACTTGTTGATGGTTTTCTCCTAAATGGTTGTCTCAACTTTGCTAAAACTAAGTAGTGATCAGACCCACAGTTTGCTCCTTGCATGACTCTACAGTCTTCAACTACCACTTTTGGCCGTTGCTTGGTACTAATGTAATCAATTATTGATTTCTGCTGTAATGATGGTCTCTCTCATGAATATTTGAGGATTCGTTATGTGAATAGTGTGTGTTCAGAATTTTCAAGTCGTATTGGCTGCAGAATTCTACAACACTTTCTCCAGAGCTATTAATGACATTTTCTCCATGTCTTCCTACTATTGCATCATTTACATGTGGGCTAATCTTCGCATTAAAAACTCCTGCTATTATTACTTCTTGGTGCTTTTTGACTTGGTTGAGTTGATGGTCTAATTTCTGGTAGAAACGGTCTTTGGTTTGCTGTGCCGCATCGTCGTTTGATGCATACACCCCTATTGTAACTGTTTCAATGCCATATTACTTGACGGTAGTAGGCACTGACAATTCTTCAGCATATAAATGCATAGCCCTTAATGTAAGCGCTCAGAGCTTTGTTAATTAGAATCGAAACGCCTGCTTTTGCTCGTTTGTGTTTATCAACTCCAAACAAAAAATTGATGTCACTTTACTTTTATTTTTAATTTGATTTTGGTTTCAGTGCAAAGATATGCGAAGGCACGGATTGTTCTTAGATTGTACTGGCACAAAACTGTAGCTTGGGATCCTGTATTACTATTGAAATCATTTAGACGAATCCAAGCTCAGAAACAGTTAATAATTACAGCCTATATACAGACACACAAAAAGTATTTCACCATTTTCAATACGTAACGACGTAAGTGTGATTTAATTACGTCCTATTGCAAGTAACATAAGTCGTCTGAGTAAATCATTAAGTACTTTGAAAATGTCAGTTTCCTACAGATCACGAATGAAAGAAAAAACTCAGCCGATCTCCAGCGTCGCCTGTGGAAAGAACTGGATAATAATTACAATAATTTGAAATTTCCGCTTAATGGCGGCCAGTTGTCGCCGTCCAGCGATGTTGAGCTTGCTGCCAGCACGGCGTTTGAAATTCTTTTAAAAAGTATGGCACAAGCAAACAGGATATGTTGTGCAGGTCACAGTTAAAATTAACAACATAAATACTTTAGACATATATTGGAGCTCACTGCTCAATTAATTAAATATGTACACATCTTATTATGTAGATTGCGCACAATGGCGTCCTATCTGAACAAGATAGTGTCCATCGCTTTCTGTTTCTCGCCGATAACAAAATGAGCAAAGATAATAATAATAGCTACGTTACAGATATATTTTTTTTGTAACCACATTATTCCATGACTTTCAGTAGAGTTTCTTTTACATATAACAAATGTAATTTCTTAATATCGTGGAAAAATATTTAATCATTTATAGTTCACCTAATCTGGGCCTGGAATACCATGGACATATGTTCTAATGTCCGGGAATGCCGTTCCACATTATGTCACATGAAGCACTTTCACTAAAGTTTTTACTTCGCATCAAAATAGTTAACATTATTCCAGTTACAGATTTCTATGATTTTCTGATATTTTGAGTTAACATCAATACACTTTACATCGTTCAACAAGGTTACAAAATTTCAGCATCATTGGTACATATATTTAAGAATATATTTAAACAATATATTTTATCTTAGCAGAGATAGTCTGTTATAACTGAAGCTGTGGACATTTACTTTTTATCGCTCTCCATTCGGACGAAGGCCATACGGGAAACCAGAGAAAACCTGGGTGGAGTGGAACTGACTAACCTTCATCTCTATCTGTTATTAATGTTTCAATTATTATCAGGTATTGCATTCTTGATTTGCAAAGTTTTCATTTGATCGATTAGATAATGTGAGAGTTGTATGACGATGCCATTGGCTGATGGTGTCGCCAGCTGGTAGGCACCGTCGTCGGCCGTCGGATGTTCGTGGGACGCTGCAGGCATGGCGTCGCGTAGTCGATGCTGCGTCGCCATGGCTACGCCTGGCAGAAACGTACGTTGTGTCGGCGTGGAGGCTGGCACCGCCGCCCACGTTGACATTTAACCACGCTACCATCCACCAAGGCTGCATTGGCGTCGCTTCCTGTGTTGTCGTCTCCCCAAACCTCGCGTAACAGCAATGAGTGACCATGAAACAAGTTCGATAACGCAGTATAATTATTTTAAAACATAGATGGGAAATCGCTAAGGGAAAATATGTACTTATTATTAGTCACTGCTAAGGTATAGTTCAGGGTCAACGCTGTAATTGTTTCTTACAAACCACATGAGTAATTACACTAATCACATAGTCCAAACATGGAACCTTTTTTCACTTTTTATGATATTCTTAATGTTCCGTGGTATATAAGCATCCTAAAGTCGTCAAACGCTCTACACATCACCGTGTCTTAGAACTATCACCATTCACTGTTTATAATCTGTTCTAAAAACATCGCTCTGGGCGTGATACATCACTCGCCGACCAAGTGACCGCTTCGCATTGGAATGGTGAATGTTGTCTCATGTGAAACGCTGCCTTTTCCAAATACATTGTTCGCACTGTTTACACGAGATGAAATAATACTGTGTGCACTTAACAACATCTGTTCCAAAAGGACGTCTGCCAACGTCTGTGCAAACTACAGCGTTCGTTCACTTAACATTTTCTCATACTACAGATTGCAAATTACACCGTTCCATATAGTTCAAGTCATGATTTTTGTTGTCCATGTTAATATACAGATTTTCTCCACAGAACAAGTTAATCACAAATTCCGTTCACTTACGTTATCTGTCTTTTGTTTAGAGGCAGGTGTTACAATTTGTGAATTACACAATTCATTGCTTACGTTCCTGCACCCCATGTACCTTCGTCTGACCAATAGATCACCAGGACTTGTACTCAGACTATGGCCTGACTTTACAATAATAATTGGTTTACCATATAATACTCAACAAATTGTCTATATTTTTGTATTTTATCAGGACCGCCAAGCATGTTACGTGTTGCACGGTCTCAAATACACGTTTCTCAACCTCAATCTAAGCCAATCTAGCGAAGTCATGCAGCAAATTTGCATGACATATCCCTGCTCGATTGATTCTAAAATTGTTTCATCGAAAACTGCTTTGCTGATGACCTGTGGTGTTTCCCTTTGACTTAGGTTTTACTCATGGTCGACTTTCTTCTTACACTAGAAATTGGAATATTACCAATTAAATTAGTATCGTACATTTAAGAAAATTAAACTTACATCTCTACTAAATTTTCAGAAGCTGAACTTTCCAGTGAAATAATAGTCCTAACTTTACCATAGGGTATGGAATTAAATCAAATGTTCTCATTCAAAATGGATCTCACTTTATATTCACTATTCTTCATCAATATCACGAACTTGTGTTCCTTCATTAAACTGTTCAGTAACTAATGTCCTTCCTACGCATCTTTGAGAAGCAAGTAATATTGTTCTCTTGTGAAGTACACTCACATGAATGACACTTCCTGTGTCCTAATAAAGAATAATATGCCATGGAAAACACTTCTATATTACTATATACATGAAAAATACATCAAACACTGAAAGAAAATCTTATATCTACAATGTCATTATGAATCATTTTATATACAGTTTGATGTCTTTATAACGATACAGAATATGTGGCGTGACAGAAGGTTTCATCCGGCAACACCTCTGTGTCGTAATCACAACCCTTTATTACTCCAGGTTTATCAGAGAAAACATTTAAATAATTTGGCAGCAACCGTGTATGCTCATGTTGCTGGCTACTGTTAAAATAATCTGATTCCTTAACCTTGTGGTAAACTATTTCCTGTACTTATGTAGTGTTCTCTATTCCCTTTCCAGGATAATAGTACTCCTTCCCTTTTAAATCATAGTTAACTAGTGTTGTTTCTTGTTGAGGTCTTCAGTCCTGAGACTGGTTTGATGCAGCTCTCCATGCTACTCTACCCTGTGCAAGTTTCTTCATCTCTCAGTACCTACTACAACTTACATCCTTCTGAATCTGCTTTGTGTATTGACTGTTACGGTCGCAGGTTCGAATCCTGCCTCGGGCATGGATGTGTGTGATGTCCTTAGGTTAGTTAGGTTTAAGTAGTTCTAAGTTCTAGGGGACTGATGACCACAGATGTTAAGTCCCATAGTGCTCAGAGCCATTTGAACCATTTTGCTTCGTGTACTCATCTCTTGGTCTACCTCTACGATTTTTACCCTCCACGCTGCCCTCCAGTACTTAATTGGTGACCCCTTGATGCCTCAGAACATGTCCTACCAACCGATCCCTTCTTCTAGTCAAGTGGTGCCACAAACTTCTCTTCTCCCCAATCCTATTCAGTACCTCCTCATTAGTTATGTGACCTACCCATCTAATCTTCAGCATTCTTCTGTTACACCACATTCCGATAGCTTCTATTCTCTTCTTGTCCAAACTATTTATCGTCCATGTTTCACTTCCTTACATGGCTACACTCCATACAAATACTTTCAGAAACGAATTCCGACACTTAAATCTATACTCGATGTTAACAAATTTCTCTTCTTCAGAAACGTGTTCCTTGTCATTGCCAGTCTACATTTTATATCCTCTATACTTCGATTAGCATCAGTTATTTTGATCCCCAAATATCAAAACTCCTTTACTACTTTAAGTGTCTCATTTCCTAATCTAATTTCCTCAGAATCACCCGAATTACCTAATAAAATCTGTAAGCCATGGTATTCGATTAGAATACTTCAGCAGTACTTACCATATACTGCTTTCTTTCTGACCATATCCAGTACGTTTCTCCTCCAACCATACATTAAACTGATTTCCCCGGTTTAAAGGGCAAGATTTGCCTTTCTACTGCTCAGGATATCACAACCCAGGATACAAGCTACTGATAAACTTTTTTCTGCTATGAAAGTGCATTTGATCGATCCTTCCATAAATATCTGGTCAACGTGTTGCTGAAATTTAACTGTTTGTGTCTGAGCCCCAATAGCTCCAGACACATAACCGTTTTTTATTGGGTAAGTATTTTATTTGTCTAACATGATGTCTTAGGAAGTTCCAAACTCAGAATACTGCTAGGCGCACCAGTATCAATGTACGCGTCGAGTGTCATATCTTCTATCTGCGCTTTAATCAGGGCCAGTATCCGTTCTGAATTGTTGCTTTTGAACTTACTAGGTTCGTTTAATAATTCATCCTACATTGCGATATCATCATTATACCGCAGCAGGACAACAGACTCTCGAGTCTGCTTTGGTGTGCCCCCACTTTGGCCGCCGACCAAAAATATGGACCTTATTTTGGCCAAAACTAGTTTGTCGTCTGGGAGGGGCCTGGACGGCTTCCATCTGACACCTTCATTATCATAACACTGGATTGCTGTGGCGGCCAGTGTTGCTGATATATTTCCTCCGCGAATTTCATTCCTTTTTTCACTGTTCGGTCCTGGTGGAGGACCTGTGTTTTGATTCCACTTTGGCGAGAACTTACTCTGCCACTGGTTTCGGTTGTTACTGTTGCTATTTCGCCACTTAGAACTGCTTTGGTATCCAGTGTTGGGACTGTCGCCCCACTTTCTTATTCTATTCGATTCTTGCATAACCATCACCATTCACTTGCCTTCCATTATTGGGCAACTGATCATAATCTTTCACATCGTGATTATTGTGGCCTTGTTTGTTATTCTGATGATATTTTTCTGAGAAGAAGAAGAATGATTTGATCACTTTTTTTCTGCCTTCGTCTCCTCTTGTGCCAGTCATGTCTATTGCTGAAACATATTTGTCTAAATCTTCATCGTGAATCTTAATTAATTTATCTTTGATATGTCGAGGCCGCCGCAACTTTAGTAGCCATTCGCACATACCAGTACCTGGTCTTACTAACGCATTTATCAACATATTTCCTTAGACTACCGTGTCTGGAATTACACATTTCTGGACAATAAACTTCATTTCTTAATCGATACTGAATATTTGGTGACCAATACTTGCCTAAGAAAGCCTTTTTCACATTGCTCAGTATTGTGACACATCCATTGCCTCATTTGCCCAAAGTCCAGCATCTCCCTGTATATGAGATACAATCAACTGAACTTTTTGCCTTTACGTCCACATACTGGGTAAGATATTCCAAAAACTCTTCATGAAAACGACTGGGTGAGCCAACATATTATCATAGTTAAAAATTTGGAATTGCCTATTTTTGAGTGGGCTTTCCTCTACGATCAGGTTCGGTTCCAATACCGCCACACCCGGAATGCAAGGTAGCATTGTCGGTACTCTATTAGGATTGTGGCTGTTCCGGCCACTGTCATGTTGTTGATCATAATTAGTAATTATACACTTTACAAGTAGACGTGACACTTTCTCTAATATTCTGACATCCTAGCGTCTCGCCCTCTAAGATGGCATTACGCTCTGTCACGTCGCGCTGCCAGTGTGGCAGCTCTGTGCGTTACTTATCGTTCAGATATACGACTCCTGTTTGCAGCTTTTCCGTTAGCCGATTGTGAGCAAGGTCAACGCCCCAGTACACGCTGTAACACTGATTTTAATTTTTCGTGATACTGTTGCACTATTGTTTGTTCTTTCGATTACAGCCACTCCTGGAATTCTTTCTCGATTTCGTCAGGCTGATCAGCTAAATTATTTTCAGTACACTCTCGCTGTGAAGCTTCTAGTGGCTCCATGCGAGTCGTGATTGAATCTACCTTTACCTCCGAAGATGCGTTGCTGACCGGGTCAGGCAGCCCTTGACAAGTACTCTTAAATCCAATTTCCTCTGAGACAATTTACTCAAGGTAATCTGATAGCATTTTATCATTAGTTTGTTCTCTAACTGTGACAACAGTTGCCTATCCCTCTCAGCTTCTAATTTTTTATCTGTCTCCGCTTGTAATCGATCACGTTCGTCGAGTTCTTGTTTCAGCCTTTCATCTCTTTCAGCCTGAAACCAATCACGGTCCTTATCATGTTCTTCCAATTTGCATAGTAAAGCCGCAAATGGATCGGGCAGTGGAGAGCACACAGCGGACATAAAAATTCTCTGCACTGACCTATTTTGTGTCAAAACATTTTCTGTTAACCATCTGACATCCTCTTCATCAAATATATTTGTTCGTGTCTGTGACAACTACTGCCAGCCGCCCCCAGAATCGCACATGCTGAGGCAGTGGCTGTATTATCATCAACGAATCTACTCATGTCCTGCACGTTATCATGCTGAACAAAATCATTATTTGATTTCCCATCCAAAATTCTGCCCACTGTGCCCATAACTTGAGTTTGCTATTGTAACAAGTCTGTACACGCTTACACACAGTACATGAACATATACACTTACAATAACACACGTTAAAAGCAAGTACTATAACAAATGCGCAATGCTAACCTTGGTTGTTGTGGCAAAGTGAAAGTTAAACTCAATAGCACTACACTCTCTTTATATGAGTAATTATTCTAAAGTTGAAACTCGAAATTAATTTCTGTCTTATCATGAGTCATTAGTTAAGCAGTGGATGTCAAACTTTAGTGCAACAATACGATAGTATGCATGGTAGTCCTTACCTCGATCATTGCGTTCGGTATTGGTTTATTTGTCCTTATTTTCACCTTGGGAGCTCTCTGTTTCATATAACTTTGAGCCTGATTTCTTCACATCCATATAACATTCATTAGATGCTCGTTATTTCCATTAAAAGAAGTTTGGGGTCTGGTTAGTATTCAAATCATGGATACAAATATACACATAAAATCACAAAAATACAAATATTACTAAGAAATTTTATTTGAAATTATGTGTATTTTCTATTATTCTGGCCCCAGGGCAAGGGATTCCAGTTGTAGTACATATATCTATAATCTATTAATGTGTGTGTTGTTGGATGGAATGTGAATGTGGGGTTTTATTATTTAATTTAATTTAATTTGTATTTTATTCTTAATCCGATTTTGGTTTCACTGCAAGGATATTAGAAGGCAAGGAGCGTTCTTAGATTTTACCGACACAAAAATGTAGCGTGGGACCTTTATAGTTATTGAAATTACTTAGACGAACCCACGCTCAAAAACAGTTAATCACTATAGGCCATACACACACACAAAAATATTTCACCATTTTCAATACGCCAGAACCTACGTGCGATCTAATGACGTTTTAGTGTAGGCCAAATTTTGTGTCCTATTGTACGTAACATAAATCGTCTCAATAAATCGTTAAGTACCTTGAAAATATCAGTTCCCTACAGATCTCCATAGTCGCCTGTGGAAGGAACGGTATACTAATTACGATAGTTTTAAATTGCTTCTTAATGGCGGCCAATTGTCGCCGTCTAGCGATGGTTAGCTGCTGCCGGCGCGAAGTCTGAAATTCTTTTAAAAATGATGGGACAAGCAAACGAGATATGTGGTGCAGGTTACAGTTAAAACTAACAACAGAGATACTTTAGGCATATATTGGAGCTCACTGCTCAAATAATAAAATATGTACGCACCTTATAATGTGGACTGCCCACAATGGCGACCTATCTGAACAAGACAAAGAAGGATAGCGTCCGGCGCTTTTTGTTTCACGCCGAACCCAAAAAGAACAAAGATAATAATAATTATTATGTTAAAGATATATTTTTTTGAAATCGCATTATTACTTGACTTTCTGTAGAGATTCTTTTACATATGACAAATGTAATTGCTTAATATCGTAGAAAAATATTTAGTCTTCGGTAGTTCACCTAATGTCCGCCCTTCGTGGTCTCGCGGTAGCGTTCTCGCTTCCCGAGCACGGGGTCCCGGGCTCGATTCCCGGCGGGGACAGGGATTTTTCCTTCCTCGAGATGACTGGGTGTTGTTGACTCGTCTTCATCATCATCATTCATCCCCATTACGGTCGGAGGAAGGCAACGGCAAACCACCTCCATTAGGACCTTGCCTAGTAAGGCGGTGCGGGTCTCCCGCATCGTTCCCCTACGCTCTGTAAAGAAGCATGGGACTTCATTTCCACTTCCAGTTCACCTAATCTGGGCCATGGAATGTCATACTACAGTTGTGGTGGTTTATTTATTCTATTAAATAACGTAGGTAGTGTATTCCATACAGGTTTTTGACGTTCTACGCTCACAGATTTGCCTAGAAGTGTGGCAAACCAAGCGTCACGTTATCGGGTAGTTATACGACGTCTTTTAGTAAGGGGTGAAGTCTACTGCTGTTTAAAATCGATTTTTGGTTTGTTCTTAAAGAAAAATGGCATTCTTCAGTAAACATCAGTACGCTACCAAAGAATCGCACGTACTGTAATATAACTTCTCATACCTTCCGGGGTCATTATGAAGCTAAAGAAAGACAAATGTGGTGTTAATCTTTAGCTATTGGGGATTTTCATTGCACTACATATGCTTCCTTTTGTAAAAATTGTGTCACAGATTAACAGAAACTACTCTATTCGTACGCATCCTGTAACATTTTCAAAAGTATTGGTATCCATCCTGCTTTGAGCGCTGCTGTCGCAGCATGTAACGAAGTTGATCAGAAGTGTCGCCACTGTATGTGTTAGACAAGTGGACGACATATTATCTTGGTCGAGAAACAATACTGACATTTTGGGGCGACACCTTGGGCCGCAGAAACATGGTGTTAAGGGGAGGGGAGAAGGGGCGTAAAATGACCTCCAAAGTGAAATTCAGTTTTCACCAAACCACGGCTGTTGATAAAAAACTTACTACTAGTAACGTGCTACTTGCGTTTTGGTTGATTTGGAAGGAACAGGCCTCAAGAGACTGAGAATCGTTGGTAATATTTAGAGATACAAACACTGAAAAGAACACATGGAATAAAATAAAATGAAATTGAGCAGAAATTTGGTAATCTTAAAATCTCACAAGTTAAGCAGAAATTTCCTAGGGTATTAAAATTTTTAAAAGTCATATGGAAATTTTGAAATCTTTTAAAGTATCAGTGATGTAATCAAAATAATTCATCACAAAATTAACAACAAAGATGACAATTTGTATCACAACAGCAAATTCTGGAATATTTTATTATATTTCATTTAATTTCATTTATTCATTTTTTAATTTAGTCTTCAGTGTGTGTGTGTGTGTGTGTGTGTGTGTGTTGTTCTTCAGTATAAGTTAGTTTATGTTAGTTTAAATGATGTGTAAGTCTATGCACCGATGACCTCAGCAGTTTGATACCTTGGGAATTCACACACATTTGAACATTTGATGTAATTAAAGTAATTCATCACAATATTTACAACGAACATGACAGTTTCAATCACAACAGCAGATTCTGACGTACTTTATTTCATTTATTCCCTTTTTTTTGATTGAATCATCAGTCTTCTGACTGGTTTGAAGCGGCCCATCACGAATTCCACTCCTGTACCAACCACTGCATCTCAGAGTGGGAGATGCGACAAATGTACTCAGTCATTTGCAGGTTACATTTCAGTCTCTGTCTTCCTCTAGACTTTTACCCTCTACAGCTCCCTCTAATACCAAAGAGGTTATTCCCTGACGTCTTAACAGGTGTCCTATCATTATCTTTCTTTTTCTTGTAAGTGTTTTCAGTAAGTTCCTTTTCTTGCCGATTCTGCGGAGAACCTCCTCATTCCTTATTAGTCCACCTAATTTTCCACATTCTTCGCTGAGGATACCAATGTCATCAGCGAACCTTATCATTGCTATCCTTTCACCATGAATATTAATCCCTCTCTTGAACACTTCTTTTATTTCCACCATTACATCTTCGATGTATAGACTGAACAACAGGGGCAAAAGACTACACCTCTGCCTCACACACTTACATATCCGAGCACTTCTTTCTTAGTCTTCTACTCTTATTGTTCCGTCTTGATTCTTGTACATAGTATATGTTACTCCTCTTTCCCTACAGCTTACGCTAATCGTTTTCAGAATTTCCAACGTCTTTCACTATCGAACTCTTTTTCCAGGTCTACAAATCCTATGAATATGTCTTGTTTTTCCTTCAGTCTTGCTTCCACTATCAACGGAAACGTCAGAACTGTCTCTGTGCTGCCTTCACGTTTCCTAAAGGTCGTCATCTAACAAATCTCCAGTTTTCTTTTAGATTCGTCTATATAATATTCTTGTCAGCAAGTTGGATGCAGGAGATGTTAAGTTTATTGTGCAATAAATCTGTCTACTCTTGCAATCTTGGAATTGTGTGGAAGATGTTTTCTGAAAATCTAATGGTATGTCGCCAGCCTCATACGTTCTACACACCAACGTTAATAGTCACTTTGTGACCAGTTCCCGGAACTATTTTAGAAATTCCGATGTAATGTTATCAATCTATGTCGTCTTATTTAATCTTAAGTCGTCCAAAGTTCTTCTAACTTCCTATTTTAATAGAGGATCCCTTCCCCTTTTATCTGTTGACTCCTGTTTCTTCTTCCGTTACGTCATCAGAGAAGTCTTCCCCCTCGTAGAGACCTTCAATATGGTCTTTCCACCTATACGCTCTCTCCTCTACATTAAACAGTGTAAATCCCATTGCACTCTTAATGTTACCGTCCTTTCTTTAACTTCAACGAAGGTTGTTTTGACTTTTCTATGTACTGAGTCCGTCCTTCGGACCATCATTTCTTTCCCAGCTGCGCCACATTTTTCATCCAGTCATTTTGGCTTAGCTTCGCTGCAGTTTTTTTTTATTATGTTGCGCATTCCTGAATTTCCATAAATATGTTTGTACTTCTTTCTTTCGTCGACCAACTGAAGTTTTTCTTCTGTTATCCATGGTTTCTTCACAGTTGCCTTCCTTGTACCTACGGTTTTCTTTCCAAATTCCGTGACTGACCTTTTCAGAGATAACAATTCCTATTCATCCGCACTGCCTGTTGGGTTATTAATCATCGCGGTATCTGTAGCCGCACTGAACTTCAAGCGAGTCTCTTCCTTCATTACTACTTCTGTATGCCACTTCCTCCCGCACTGATTCTTCCTCCCTAATCTCTTAAACTTCAGCCTACTCTTCATCGTTTCGAAGTTGTAATCTGTTCCTTGGTAAGCCTTGAAATACGATTTCTGATTCCGGATCCTTTGCCTGACCACGATGTCATCTATCTGAAATCTTCCCATATCTTCCGACAGATTCGGGGCATACTTCTCCTCCTCTGATTCTTGAATAGAGCATTCGCTATTGCTAACAGATATTTGTTGCAGACTTGAATTAGACTTTCTCATTTCTTGTTCTTACTACCAAGCCCATATTTTCCCGTAACCCTTTCTTCTACTGCATCCCATACATGGCATTCCATGCCCTCACGAGTATTGGGTTTTCGTCTCCCTTTATGCACGGAACTACCCCTTCAGTTACCTTACATACTTTCTCTCTCTTCATGCTCTGCTTGCGAGGTCGACATGTGTACCTGATCTACTGTTGTCGGTGTTGATTTTCTGTCGAATCTGACGAACAACCCTATCACTGGACTGTTCGCAGTAACACACTCTCTGTCCTACCTTCCTATTCATAACGAATCCTACTTCCGTTATACCTTTTCCTGCTGCTGTTGATTTTACGCTATGCTCGTCTGGCGAGAAATCTTCACTGACACCCACTGTATCTAGTCTGAGCTTCTGAATTTCCCTTTTTACTTTTTCCGGCTTCTCTAACACGTTCAAACTACTGATATTCCACGCCCCAACTGGTTGAACGTTACCCTTTCGTTGGTTATTCAACATTTTTGTCATGATAACTTCCTGTTTGGGAGTCCCCTCCCAGAGATCCGAATGGGGAAGTACTTCGTGATCTTTTCCCAATGGAGTGATGGAGAAATCATCATGAGTATCTTTTCGATTACAGGCTACGCGTTCTGTAGATACACATTAGATGTCCTTAATGCAGTCGTTTCATTGCCTGCTGCATCCTCGTGCCGTTGACCATTGCTGATTCTTCCATCTTTAGGGAGAGTTTCCCAAGCTAAGAGCAAGAAAGTGCAATTTCCTTCTGTCGGCTACTCCACCCTCTTTGACAAGGCCATTTGCAAAATTCAAATGGCTCTGAGCACTATGCGAATCAACATCTGTGGTCATAAGTCCCCTAGAACTTAGAACTACTTAAACCTAACTAACCTAAGGACATCACATACATCCATGCCCGAGGCAGGATTCGAACCTGCGACCCTAGCAGTCGCGCAAGGCCGTTTTCAGAACGAGCGTGACTTCTAATATCGTAAGTCATCGGCCACCATTGCTAGTGATTTACTCAAAATCTAATGATTGGTGAGGTGCGAATTCGAGACCGATAACGAGCTGAATACTAATCAAAGACTTTACCCCTACACCATATATTACAAATTAAGAAATCCTTGGGACTGGTGGTGTCAGCACAACGTCACTGGAAAATTTCAGGAAGCCTTATACACGGGCACTTTGGAAGACCGGGAGCTCCTTTAAAACACACGCATTCCTATACAAAACCACCAGTGGAAATTTAAGAAATACAAATTGTGGATTAAAGGTTTTCTGTAGTCCCCATTTAAGTCTACACGAGCGACTACAGTTTAAGGTAAGCGGCACAAGCCAATACCTCCTAAAATTTGCTTAACTACATCCCCAAAACGACACCAGTCCTACAGTCTACAACACGCAAAGGAAGTTTATCAAAAAAGATTAAAGAAAATAACTTATTAGCGCATAATGACAGTTGGGCCTTAGCGAAAGGAAACAATTCAGAAATGGTTAGATCCAAGTTCATTAGCTATTACAGTTTGCAAATATTAGCACACTTTACTGTTTTAAATGCTACTTAACGTCAAATTATTCAGGCTTATCAAGCGAGGGGTTGAGCGGAGTACTAGACTTCGAGACACAATTTCAGCACCACAAGTGAGACGCCCCGCTAACACGGGAGGACAGGACAAGTAGTAGGAATTGTGGAAGGGGGCCAGAATGAGCGGCTGTCAGTTACACTCCAAACATAACACTTTATTTAGTTGTTCAAACATTACAGCGCAACTTACAATTTAACTATCAACAGAAAACGGCTGAAGTTGGATGAATTAAATCAATTGCTATATTTTTTTTCTTTTTATGACCAGAATGCTCTAGACTTTAACCTTAAATAGTATTTAATGCCAAGCGATGTAAGACTTGACTATTCAGGTAGATTAAGGTTTTTAAAAGCGGCTGAAGGCTGAAAAATTTGAAACAACGTAACTACAATAACCTTTCAATAGGCAGAAAGCGCAGTCTTTATGACCAATAAGAAACCTTACTCCAAAACGGCTGAAGGCCTTTGTTTTCTTTTTTTTTTAAAAAAAAACAACACTTGCAACCCATTTTCCAAAACAGAAGGCCCAAAGCTTTTAACCTTAAATAGTATTTAAGCCAAAGTGGTGTAAGACTCGATAAGTAAGAATCCAAAATTTTAAAGCGGTTGAAGACCACAGCTTTATCTTGAAAGAATGCAATACTTGATAAGTAAGAACCTTAAAACTTAAAGCGGCTTGGAGTCCATGCTTAAAAATATAAACAATACAACTACAATAAATTTTCAATAGGCAGAAAGTCCACAGCTTTATCTTCCAAAAGGTAATACTTGGTAAGTAGGATTCTTAAAACTTAAAGCAGCTGATGGTCGATGCTTTAAAACAATACAATAAATTTTCTACAGGCAGGAGGCCCAAGCTTTATCTTCAGACAATGTAAGACTATCCCAATTTAGAAAAACTTACTTTTAAAACGGCTGAAGGCCTTTGATTTTAAAAACACAATTACAAGCATACAAATTCCAACCATCGGCTATGAGCCATTAAAAATGCACAATTAAACGCAAACAAGAAAGGTAGTATAGATAGCAGGGTTCAGAAGTTTCCAGGGGTCTCGGTCTGCCTTTGAAATCTTAACGTTTGCTTAGGTGAGACAAGAAGTCGGCCAAACTATACTCGATCCGCCGGCAACACAACCAACAGACAGCCAGGGACCCACCGACAAGACGACTTGCTAACCACCGACCAGTATACGAGAATTCCAAAGACAAAACATTACAGGCATAGCCACGCACAACCAAAAATACATTAAGCTGTCGAAAACTACATACCCTGTTGGACAGCGACCACAGGTGAGGAAAGGACATTGCCCGAATTTACGTCAGCGAGCAGGCAGGTAACCGGAACACTAACGCCCACAAGGCAGAAAATTCCGCTGGTGCACTTGAACTTGGCACGTTTCAACTCACTTCACAACAGACAACAACCGGGAAGTAATAGCAGTGCAGCAAAGACAACACGTTAGGGCTATATAGATAGGCGCTGCTGCTGCCGCTGATGGGAAGACAAAGCAGCAACTCAGTGACAACAGAAATTGAAACTAACATAACGAGGTGGCAACACGAAAAAAAAAAGATGTAAATTATGAGATGGCACGAGCACGAGCCACGCACGGCTCAATAAGATAACATCGGATAAAAGTATGCAAGATCACCCATCAGTAAAACCACACAAGACGTTAATGAGTTGACGGACAGGCTAACGTCAAGTGTTTCGCAGAATTTTGAGTCACCAAGCAGTACATTAAAATCTACCAGAGGCTATTGCGACACTAAGACATACATCTGGTCAAAATCATGCAGCGGCCCTAACGGAGACAGGTGCTAGGAAGCCACAGTTCACAACAAGAAAACACAGTGGAAGACAGCTGAAAACTCTTCTGGATAGATGCGAGTAATTCAAACCGATCTGAGGTAGCTTTCCTCGTGTGCCTAAAACGTTTGCGGCACGCCTCGACTGAGTAACGGTCTCTGAAAGCGCCGCTATCAGCGACGTACAGCCAACTCAGCAAATACATCACACCCAGGGCTGCCTCCGTCCTCTTTGTTCCAAGATCGCTAGAAGTAATTGAGAGCCACCGCCTCTGGACGCTGCTCCAGACTACTATAGTCTTGTTTAATCAAATACGCCATTTATGCCTCGAAACGAATTTCTGGACGTCATGACACGACCTAGTTTCCCCTCATAAAGTCAGACTCGGGAAGGTGTTACCCACAGTAATACTTTTTTTTCCCTTACCCTGAACAGCCAGCATTCACTTGGCTCAAATACACATGACAGACCCGGTCCTTCTTCACATCTCTTATCTTTAATTTAATACGTGTTGGTACCTTAACTACTCTTAAGTGACCCCACTAAAGGAGTGGATTACTTTCCCAACGTCTTTCTGGCTTGATCACGCCCTTGGAAATGCTTAACATAAATCATCTCCCTCCCACTTTGATGGTACCTGGCTGTTGACAACGGTTGTTCTGTATAGTTTCTCTTTGATGAGCTCTTTTCAGTTATTTTTATCCTGTTCCCGTTGTTGGTTGGTGGGTAACAAATCTCGAAGAGACTAATTACTTGAATCGTTGAGTTCAGAGACTAGGAAAATATTAATAAAACTGGATTAATCCTACACACTTCATGAAGAGCTGTATTAAAAGCCGAATTTAGCCATGGCAATCTATGAGCCCATTTGATCTGAGAGTCGGCGTGTTATCTAATAAACGCTCGTTTTAAATTTCTGTTAACTTTCTGAGCAAAAGACGTGTGGCAATAAAAAGGCATCATGAGCGTGTGTGTTCCACCATGCTGAAAACAAAGTTTCTTATACTCTCTAGAAATAAATGCAGGCACATCGTCGCTCACCAAGAATTTTGAGTGAACGAAAGAGTTAAAAAATGGCATTTTAATACCTAACGCTCAGATTGTCTTTCATCCCGCACTAGGCACCAACGAAACAAAACGAGAAAACACATCAACCACTACCAGGATATATCGATTCTCCCACTGTGTAGGGGATAAAGACCCAAGTAATCAATAAATAGGCGCTCCATAGAGCCTTCACAATGGACTACCATCAGCAGTCAACATCGCAATCTCGCAGGTTTGACACAGTCCCACCATTCTTCTTACATCCCTGTGAAGCGAGTGCCACGTCGACACCTGCTTCACCTTATGAATAGTCTTACAAACCCCCAGATGTCCCCTAATTACTGAACCATACTAATATTGAAATACGCTGGTATAAGGACTTCGGTCAGACAAATCGTTTATCAATAAATCAATTGGCTGAAATTCGTACAGCCTAGCGCACTATTCTATCAGTCTTCCTAGGACACACTAGGATATAACTGAGAGCCTGATTGTCCGTCGAAATACAGAATTCCCAGTGCTCCAGTTAAAATCTGAACTTTTCAAATGCTAACATGAACGCAAGGGCATCTAACCAACACCGACTCAAAGGAAGAACTCGACGCTTGTTGGAGACGTCACGTCAGCTAGGCACGGTGAACGTCAGTTCTGTTGCAGGCAGAAACGCCTGGGCGTGCTTATCACTATAAATCTCTTATTTTTGGACAGATTGTTTGGTATTGTTTTGGATTCCGCAGCTTTATTTAGATGAAAGGTTTCCTTACTATCGTAAAGCCACAGATGAAGATCATAGTTCTGTATTACTGAATCCTGTCGAAACAAACGTAGATCAATATGAGAAGATGCTTTGCCCCATTGCAAGCTTCGGAAATTTTACATTCAAGAAACTATATTTACTTGATCCATTTTTTTATCGAAACTTACCCCAACCCCCTTGCAATGAACTCGTTTCTTTTATTTATTTCTTTATTTTCGTTTGAGATCGTCACTGGAAATGTGAACTAATTTACACGTGTAAATGTCCAGCTGTTGCCAGTCATTATATTACAGTCGTTTTCAACGAAAGTAATTGTCAACAGAAAACAAAATAGCTTCATACATCGAAAATACTGCTGAGCTTAAACTTTTTTAAACATGCACATTAGAAAAGATAAATATTCCCCTCTTGCAACTGAAAGGAGATACTTTATAAGATAAAAAAAATTTTATTTGATAAAACAAGAGGTTCACGAACTCTATTCAAGCCCTGACATAATCAGTACTATTAAATCACCTAGGCTGCGATGGGCGGGTCACGTAGCTCGAATGTTTGAGGGCAGGGCAGCACGCAGAGCACTGGTAGGGCACCTAGAAGGAAAACGTCCTGTGGGGAGACCGAGGCGTAGATGGGAGGACAATGTGAAGGCTGATTTGAGGAGCCTAGGTATTGAAGGTGAATGGAAGGAAATAGCCCAAGACAGGGACAGATGGCGAAAATACGTTGCTGCAGTAATGGACTCTCGAGTCCAGTATGACCAGTGAGTAAGTAAGTTGATAAAAGAAGTATCTCTCTTTGCCTCTTCTTCTGTCCCCCACCCCCTCTCCCAACGTGTACAATCGGAAGGTATTTTATTAACATTCAGTGCTCCTCACCCCATAGTCACCAAGATACCTAAAGAAGAGCAGCAATATGTTTACAGTTTCTTGTAAAAGCAACCCAGTACAAACGTAACTTCCTCAGATTTACAAATAAGGTAAAGAAGCACGAATTATGTTGCTGCTGGACCATGAAGTTGTTTTTGTATGTCACTCCTTAAAACTGGTGGAAATTTAAGTTCAGGAATACACTATTTGTTAAGAAGTGTAATGAATAGCACAATTAATTGATTGCAGAAATCTCTCAGAACAATGTGTGTTGGTCAACTACCGCCAATAGTTTCACATTTTCCTCTGTCAGAGAGGGAGACACCACCATTATGAGTATGCGTGCAGCATACCTGGCGTTCGCCGTGCCTAGCTGACGTGACGTCACGAACAAGCGCCGAGGCCTTATTTTGAGTCGGTGTTGATCTAACTCGCAGGTGGAACAGTTGCTTTCACCTGGCGTCAAACCCCTTGATGCGTATGCAACCTGCCTACGAAATTTATTCTGTTCTTGTAACAAGACCGCTGCCAACACTGAGTTGGAAGCGTTATTCTACACGATAAAATCCTGTTCAACATCAGGAACCGCTAACATGGAAGCATTGCTCAAGGCGACCTTCAGAGCATCAAAAGTGGCCTGCTGCCTTATGGTCCCTTTAGAAGGATCGCCTTATTTTTGTAACTGATTTACAGGGTCCATAAGGTCAGCGGACCTGTGCACAAACTTACGAAAAAATGCAGCATTCCTATGAACCGACTTATTCCTTTCTTGGCCCATGTAGTTCGAAGCATGTCGATACCGCGTGTCTGCATCTGATATGTGTGGACTTCCTGGGTGAAGACAAGATGTCCGAAAAGAATATCTCCTTTCGTGTTAGGTTAACCTCTGATGGCTTTGCTTTCCTCATCATTCAAGGGTCTCTTTAAAATGATTCAAGTGTTCTGTAAACGTTCTATTTGTAAATGATAACATCACCAACGTAACTGTAAACGAATTTAAATTTGATGTCTCCAAAAACCGTATCAAGTGGACAGCACCACTACACTGGTAGCTTGACCAAAGGGTACCTGGCTGAATTCATAAAGATGCCAGTCAGTGAAAAAATCTGTCTCCGGTTTGTACTACTCTGCTAAAGGAATCTGGCAGTAGATCTGATTAAGAGCCATCTCTGTCAAACAGTTGGCTTCAGCAAAACGCACAAAGCAATAATAGGAATCTAGGAAGGGAACAGACCCCAAGACGGTCTTACTGTTCAACATACGATAATCCATTACAGGTTGAAACCCAGCTCCATTAGCTTAAGATAGCAGAAAAATCGGCCTCGCATATTGAGTTCTAGAAGGCCTTATAACCCCATCCTTCAACACGCCTTCCACAAATTTCTGCCAGGCTTTCGTTTTGGGAGGTAACAGTCCATGGTGGCCTGCCTGACTGGGATCTGACCGGATAACTGAGTACAATACTCAGTCTTGTTGGTAAATCTTAACTTACCTGTGACACTTCCGGAATTTCTTCCACAACCCACAACAATTCTTAGGTGTCCTCCAATGGTAAATGACACACACCAAACGTTGCGAACTCACTGCCTACGATACTGCACCTGGGATCCGTATCATGCTGACACAAATGAAACTTAAAAGTAGGAGTAAATTCAAAGCAACACCCCCGTCCAGAATAATCCAACGTTAATTCCAATTTTTCATAAAATCGCGGCACAATACTAAATTAGTACCAACCCTTCATCAAAACACATAAAGGACCAAGAAAATTTCAACACTACAAAACACGTGCTATGATCCAGCTAAAGGTAACACCTGACAATTTATGGCTTTACAGGTCTAAGAAAATTTCCAAACGCTTTGGTAACTGATTTGCCACTGATAACTCAGTAAAGAAACACTACTACCAGAGTCCAAGAGCGTGTACAATGGTTCGTGGTTAATATTAGCCTTACACTTAGGAAGGGAATTCGTAGTTATGGATATGCCTTAATTACAATAATTGTGCAGAGCACCACTAAAGCGCCCATCTTGCCTCCTCTGGCATAGTGGTCTGACTCCTGTTTCACTTCAGGTCGACAATAAGTAGAAAATTGCCCTGGTGCTCTGCATTGGTAACAATGACTCTTATTAAAATTCATACTATAAGGTAGGTCCCTTAACTGCCAGCCCTTACCATTCACATTTTCGGATATGCACTCACATCTATGACTCCAGTCTGCTTGCTTAATGCCGTCAATGTGGGTGATTCAGTAATGTAATGCCCGCATCTCGTGGTCGTGCGGTAGCGTTCTCGCTTCCCACGCCCGGGTTCCCGGGTTCGATTCCCGGCGGGGTCAGGGATTTTCTCTGCCTCGTGATGGCTGGGTGTGGTGTGCTGTCCTTAGGTTAGTTAGGTTTAAGTAGTTCTAAGTTCTAGGGGACTGATGACCGTAGCAGTTAAGTCCCATAGTGCTCAGAGCCATTTGAACCATTTGAAGTAATGTAATGCAGCGAGTGTTAGCGGCTTTTGCGCCAACTTTACATGCAAGCAGTCCTCCCAATTAAGTCCTTGCAATATTGTAGGCAGAATTTCTCATACACTCCTGGAAATTGAAATAAGAACACCGTGAATTCATTGTCCCAGGAAGGGGAAACTTTATTGACACATTCCTGGGGTCAGATACATCACATGATCACACTGACAGAACCACAGGCACATAGACACAGGCAACAGAGCATGCACAATGTCGGCACTAGTACAGTGTATATCCACCTTTCGCAGCAATGCAGGCTGCTACTCTCCCATGGAGACGATCGTAGAGATGCTGGATGTAGTCCTGTGGAACGGCTTGCCATGCCATATCCACCTGGCGCCTCAGTTGGACCAGCGTTCGTGCTGGACGTGCAGACCGCGTGAGACGACGCTTCATCCAGTCCCAAACATGCTCAATGGGGGACAGATCCGGAGATCTTGCTGGCCAGGGTAGTTGACTTACACCTTCTAGAGCACGTTGGGTGGCACGGGATACATGCGGACGTGCATTGTCCTGTTGGAACAGCAAGTTCCCTTGCCGGTCTAGGAATGGTAGAACGATGGGTTCGATGACGGTTTGGATGTACCGTGCACTATTCAGTCTCCCCTCGACGATCACCAGTGGTGTACGGCCAGTGTAGGAGATCGCTCCCCACACCATGATGCCGGGTGTTGGCCCTGTGTGCCTCGGTCGTATGCAGTCCTGATTGTGGCGCTCACCTGCACGGCGCCAAACACGCATACGACCATCATTGGCACCAAGGCAGAAGCGACTCTCATCGCTGAAGACGATACGTCTTCATTCGTCCTTCCATTCACGCCTGTCGCGACACCACTGGAGGCGGGCTGCACGATGTTGGGGCGTGAGCGGAAGACGGCCTAACGGTGTGCGGGACCGTAGCCCAGCTTCATGGAGACGGTTGCGAATGGTCCTCGCCGATACCCCAGGAGGAACAGTGTCCCTAATTTGCTGGGAAGTGGCGGTGCGGTCCCCTACGGCACTGCGTAGGATCCTACGGTCTTGGCGTGCATCCGTGCGTCGCTGCGGTCCGGTCCCTGGTCGACGGGCACGTGCACCTTCCGCCGACCACTGGCGACAACATCGATGTACTGTGGAGACCTCACGCCCCACGTGTTGAGCAATTCGGCGGTACGTCCACCCGACCTCCCGCATGCCCACTATACGCCCTCGCTCAAAGTCCGTCAACTGCACATACGGTTCACGTCCACGCTGTCGCGGCATGCTACCAGTGTTAAAGACTGCGATGGAGCTCCGTATGCCACGGCAAACTGGCTGACACTGACGGCGGCGGTGCACAAATGCTGCGCAGCTAGCGCCATTCGACGGCCAACACCGCGGTTCCTGGTGTGTCCGCTGTGCCGTGCGTGTGATCATTGCTTGTACAGCCCTCTCGCAGTGTCCGGAGCAAGTATGGTGGGTCTGACACACCGGTGTCAATGTGTTCTTTTCTCCATTTCCAGGAGTGTATATACTACTCTAATCAGTCACCTGTACGCTGAACCTGAAACAGGTATTCTTTCATAAGTTAATTTTTAATTTTAGCTGATAACATCTCTCTTAAGTCCCAGGAACACCAATCACGCAAACAACACAGTTGTGCCAATATATCTCCCTTTATTTCGGTTAAGAAACCCTGACACAAAGGGTACAGTAATTGAAAAACTACCTCCCAACCTACCTTTAACACAATCTCCAGTGTTTCCAAGGCAACACAAAAGAACAAGAACTTTATCAAGCGTTGCACAGTATTTATAAAAAGATATTCCATTCTGCACAACACTCTTAAGAGAAGATTTGGTAATTTTGCAAGATTCCCACATTTCAAGGAGTGCTAGCATTATTTACTGACGTTAGATTTCCTGGGTACTTCCAACCCATCCAATTGTGCTTGATGTCAACTACAATTTCGTCACTCGCACCTACAACACACTGACTTCCAACATCTGTCTGGGTTCAGTAACCACCAAATTGAAATCACTTATTTACCTCAACCATTGTGTGATCTAGAATTGGACATGGTAAACATGTGCACGTAAACGATGACTTCCTTCCAGAAAGTGCAAATTTTACTTAATGTCCTTGAGAGAAGGCACACAATGCTCAATGGCAGCTCTCACCAGACCAACAACAGGTGTGTTAACCAGCACTGCCATCCCTAGCGCCATACACAGCAGCGTTTTTGACTAGAATTAGCTCTTCAAAGTTAAATTAATTCGTGTCTCTTATCCAGAATTTGTGTGGTTAGTTAAATGTTTCTGAAGCAAGTTTATAAGTTTGTTTATATTAGTGTTTAGTTACGTATTAGTACAGGTTATAAAACTATTGTGTTGTTGAAGTTATTTTCTACTTTTGTGTTACGTTTTACTATCAAACCATATGTGACAAGTGTGGTGGTTGCCGTAGAAATTTTAAAGAGGGGGTGTTCTCCATAGACTGTAGGTTGTGGTTTCATTGGGGCCAGTGCAGCAGAGAGGAAACGAGGATAGATAATGAGGCTCTTCCATGGCAGTGTAGGCTATGTAGAAAGGACAGAAAAATCGCGGAACGGAGGCAAAGATTTGTGCCCTTAAGGTTGAATTAGAAATCGCGAATTTGGAATTATGTAAGCTAAGGGAGGAAAAGGACTCTGTGACCTGGGAAAAGGTAGCAAGCAAAGAGCGAAAAAGGTAAACAATTGATAAAACTTCTGAAATTCAGTTAGCGAATCAGTTTGGCTTGCTATCTGAAGTAGTGGAGGAAAGGCCTCATTCAGATGTAGTTCAATTTAGGTTGCAGCAGAATACTAGCATAAAGAAAAAAGATAGGCTGGGATCAAACCAGAATAGGAAAAGAAAAATTCTGCTTATAGGTAGCAGTCATGGGAGGGGTGTGGGCCAACAGCTTCAGGAGAAATTAGGGGCAGAGTACCAGGTCACAAGTTTTGTGAAACCAAGTGCTAGACTTAGCCAGGTCACAGAAAACTTAGGTCGGCTATGCAAGGACTTTGGGAAGGAAGATCAGGTAATTATAGTTGGGGGACCAGGAAACAGCCTGGATATGTATCCAAGTTGTAGTATTATGAGTGACGTGGATAAAGTAGGAGCAAAAACTGGGCACAAGAACGTGGAGTTTGTGGAGGTCTTTCAGCGCCATTATCAGCCTGTAACCTCCCCCCTCACTTATCGACCTTAATGACAGTGAAAAATGAAACCGCGTGTACCTAATGGGAATTTTGGAAAAGCAATCGTCACCGAAGTTAATCTGTCGGTAAACAGGGAGGAAAGGGTTACATCTAAATGAAAGGAAAAATGCAAATGAAACTGGTGGAAATTAATTTTGAAAAGGGGTAAAGTTAATGAAGAAAGTAAATGTGCGGCCGTTACGTTAACAATTAACTAGCGGTAATTAGATATTTGAGATTTGGGGGAAATTACGGTCGCCAGTCCCATGGACAATTACTATAATAACTGAAAAAGAAAGGTTATTACACATATAATTAGCACTAGAAGCGTGGCAACTGAAGGTTGACACGTGTAGTGTGAAAACTGAAAGTTTGTCAGAAGTAATAAATTTCGCTACACTTAATTTAGCAAAAGAATTAATGAAACCGGAAAATCGAAAGTTAATTTAGTGACTGAAGTTAATAGTGAGCTTTCTTTCTGAAGCACATCGACATTCAGAAAAATAAGGTTAGTCTTGGACTACCTCAACAATCATTTCAAAAGCTACTTTAATCTACGCAATTTAGAAATAAGAGAATTAACTTTGAACTTGAATTAAATGATTCTGAACAATTAACAATAGCAAAATTTAGTACGTACCAAGCTGAGCTGCAGTCACAGGTAAGCTAAAATACGGTAACAAAACTCACACTCTTAATTTGTGCTTGTGTAATCTAACTATTGTAGCCAGCTAATGCTTGAATTGAACTTTGAAATTAAAGCAGTGAAATGGAATTATGCTGGCGTTTGAATTTCAACGACACTCGGGTTCATTTCGGAAAAGGAAGGGACCCTGCTTGGCAATGCAATTGGGACAATGAGCAACAAAGGTTCATGCTAAGTTGCTGTAATTTTGCGAGGCAAATGGAACAATTTGAAAAGCTGAGGCCTGCCATACAGTTCTGAAACTTTACGTGCTTTTAGTCTTCCTTGTTGGTTGATTGAAGGTTTGAAGCCGTCGATCGAGGAGGTGGCGACAGTCACTCATTGTCGGCCGTCGCTGTTGCAGAAGCTGGATGTAGGCGCGCCTTCTTTTCGACACGGTCAGCAGGCGAAACGGGCTCTTGATGTGCGCCAGCTAATGCTTCCCGTCCGCGACACCATGTCAGAAACTATCATCGCGAGTCGAGCGCAATTACATGCTGCCAAACCCCGAAAGCGCGGCAACTCGCGGGAGCGTCACACAACACCTGCTCCACTCGCTACTCCCGCCAGACTCTCACTGCCCGCGCTCCACGCGGCAGAGTTAACACTACCAAAGATCCTACACACTTTGATTCTTCACACGACCCATCGATGTAATCGTTCGATAGCAGTTTTCCCTAGGCAAGAAAATGGCTCTGAGCACTATGGGACTCAACTGCTGAGGTCATTAGTCCCCTAGAACTTAGAACTAGTTAAACCTAACTAACCTAAGGAGATCACAAACATCCATGCCCGAGGCAGGATTCGAACCTGCGACCGTAGCGGTCTTGCGGTTCCAGACTGCAGCGCCTTTAACCGCACGGCCACTTCGGCCGGCCCTAGGCAAGACCCAGCGTAAAAATACAAATAATATTTACGAAACAAACCAATTATACATCGACATGAGTGCATAAATATATATATACAAATAGTAAAACAATTACAATATGTAAAGACACAGAAATGTCATATATTCAGGTAACAAAAATAAGGAAAACAAATTATAGTACAATAGATGAAAATAGGAGGATATGCATTTCCGGCGTTACACGTGCCCCACATTGTCTGAGGATGTTCGTGTAACGTAAACAGACTCAGAAAATGTCCCAAAAAAGAAACAGCGGAAATGCATATGCTCAAAACATCAACAAAAGTTAGCATTCGTCTAATTAACCATAAATCAATTTTTAGACTATAATAATTGAGTGGAGACACTCCTAATCTTATTCCACTCTGTCACCTTGCACAAAATAAAACAGGTTGACAACATATTAAAATTCATAGAAAATATAGAAAATGGTTTAGCTATTCCAAAATCATTAAAATTCGTAACACTATGAGAAATGGAATACTATTTGCAAAATTAATTAGAGTGCATGGTCATAAAAACAGGTAGACCAAAATACGCAAATAAATAATTAAATAGACTACACATTTTATATAACCTTTTCATAATTAATATTCTCGTCACGAGAATCTACTTAACGCTAATCAAGAAAATAATATTCAGTAGATCGAAAAAAACATAAATATTGACAGCAGAATTCTTTCACATCAGCTGTCCGGGAAGAAAAACTATTCCGCCTTTCGTACCCGCAAGTACAAAGAATGCCGAGAGCGGCACGGAGAGCCTACGGCGGCACAAGAGCCGACAGCGGCTCCGCCTCGTCAGTATTGTTGCGCCCGCCTGTGCGGCACGCTTGATCTCACTCGCCAGTCTAACGGCATTTCCAGAACGTCCGTTTCACTGAATTCTTTCGGAAAAACTCACTCCCGAGTAATCTCAAGGAGTCCATTAACACTATCACAGTGGATAACTCAACACTGTCCATCATCACACATGTACAAGCCTGAAACTTAAAACAGCGTCTAAGTACATCGGCAATGACTAGTAAAATACATATTCATGGAATCTTACAGCTAGTTACAAAATCATATTTACATTGCTTAATCTACTGTGACTCAGCTGAAAACTCAAACTAGCAGCTTGGATTTTTAAATTGATTAATATTCAGTAACTCTTAAATCATTTAATCAACATAAATTACTTATTAATTACAACTTCTTTAATGACCTCTAGGTCAGGCAAAAGCATCGCCACATGGCACATCCTTAAATCTTACACTCTATATCTACATACTGTACAAATTACCCTATCTGTGGTACTAATCGATCCTAGGTTGGTACAATTTCAAGTCTACTATATTCCGTATACCTAATCGTTTTCCAGAGCTTGGATACTCTAAGCAATAAGCATTTGTGTGAGGTATACCAATGACTTTATATGGTCCATTATAAACAAACTTAAATTTAGAGATTTCATTGTCTGTCTCGCTCGATTTCTCATGAGCTTTTACAAGTACTAAGTCTCCGATTGCAAACTTAGCAAAACGCGCTTTAGCGTCATGACGACGTATGCGTGCATCGGCTCTTAGCTTCATTACTTCTCGCAAACGATCTTTTTTCATACCAATACTAATGTCAATCCGTGGAGGGAATTTGATTATCTCTTCCAATTCACTTTCTACACTTTTGTCAATGCCGAGATTCCTCATGTTACGGCAGTTCAAACCCATTCCTACGTCAATGTCATTCGGCCAGTTAACAATGTGCATAGGCTGGTATTGCCTATGCACACCGTCTCCTGCCTCGTCAAAACTAACTACTATTGTTTTATCTTGTGACGTACATGTCAAAGTTTTGCTTTCGCAATTAATCACTGCACGGTACTTTAATAGCCAATCTAACCCGATAATTACTTCCGTAGTTAAGTTTGGCACGACGACAAACACTTGTACAAATCGTGCCCCACAAATCTCGAAGTTGACAAAAATTTGTTTCGTGACCGGTTTACTGGCCTTCCCAGTAGCACCGATAATTTTCACTCCTGTTACTGGCATAACTACGATGCCAGGTCTGTCTTTCAGTAACTCAAATATTTTGCCAGATACAGCACTTAATTCCGCACCGGTGTCAATCAACACGTTTAGTTGTAGGTCGTGCATATTAACAGACACTACTATCTGTCTACACTTGTCCTCGACTGTTTCTTTATTTTCCCACAGTAAATCCTCGTCTATATCCAGGTCATTCCAGAAAAAACCATCCGGCTTTGATCCTAAATCCGGTTTATCTGGCGGCTTTTTCAGCCTCTGTCCACATACAGTTTTAATTTCAACACGTTTGTCCTGAGGCTTAGTCTGTTGCTTCGCCTCCAATACCGAAACCTTTTCCTGTAACTCGTCAACTAGTGAGTGTTGCTTTGCTATCGATTCACTAATTGTCACCTTCGTTGATTCCTCTTTGGTCAGATCGATCTCATCTGCCAATCTACCTGGAGGAATGTGCCCAGTCGCATCTGAAATTACTTCCTCTGGATCTGCGCAACCCACACGGTTATCTTCTGACCGTATAATGTCAGCTCTAACCTCATACACGCTGTAATCTACATGCTTTTCTACCAATCGTGTCCGGCTATCACTAAAATTTTCGTAATCTTTCTCCTTAATACTCTCGCAATGTTTAAACTGGATGTTCGCGTCGGATGGGTCGGCTACTTCTACCACTACAACTTTCGGTAAAGTCTGCCGGTTAGGGCCAGAACTTTCCGTTACTACTTCAACATTCAACTCCTGCGGGACGAAACACGACGCATCTTGCTCGTGCTCCCCCTTAACCTCAACTATTTCTAGTAAAGTCCGCCGGTTAGGGCCAGAACTTTCCATCACTTCACAATCACTATCTTCCTGCGGGACGAGACGCGGCAAATCCTGCCCGCGCTCCCCATAAACACTTCTACCGTACAGGCCCCTATAATCTCTTAGTTCGTCGTATAAGCGACCGAACTGCCTTAACCAGACCTCATCCCTCTCTGCATCCCCTCGCTCGATGACGGACGTTTTATCCGACATCTGATCTTCTTTCAACACTTGCGAATCATTCTTAAACTCAATCTCCAGTTCCGCTGTGGGTATTACAGCTGCCACTTTATAATCGATTTCCGGAACACTACTTAAATTGTTCTCACTGACAGTGAATGTACTTCCTACTGCCGTGTCTACAGCTGATCTACTACTTGTGGACGCAGTCCTTTCTCCTAACACTGGCACACTCTCCCGCCGTTGATTATTCCATACGGAATTTTCATAACGACGACACCTGGGTTTTCTCCTGCTATTGGGCCGCCGAAATTTCTCCACGCCCGGTCGGCCCCTCACCGGCGCGGCCAATGGTTTCCCTGTCTCGTCCCAGCAGATACGCTCCCCAGATACTGCTGAGGCGGCTGGTCACACCCTCTGGCGTTATTACTATTCTGCGCAGCCCGTATCACGCTAGTATGATACTGGTTTCCGTTATTCCTGTTATTATTTGCATTGTACCGATTGTTATTACGGTCCGAACCATTATTGTTATTGCTGCCATGGTTGCGGTATGCATTATTCCCATGGTTATCGTTGGTGTGGTTGCTGTGGTACCCGTTGTTGTTACCACGGCCTCTACCACTGTTGCGATTATTGCGCCAATTGTCCTCGTCCTCCACTCTTTCCAGGAAATCATTTATTGTCCTGTAATTGCTTCCTACGTAGCGTTTTGTATCATCTGGAAGCTTTTTGTAGAGTTCCCAGACTATTTCGGATTCCGTGCGGCGATCACGCAAATATTCCAACTTGCGGATCCAGCCCTCACAAAACTCCTTCATCGAGCCGCGCGAATTCGCATCGAAAGGCCTCGATACGACAAATTCGCGCCAGACACTTTGCTGTTTTTGCTCTGACCAGTATTCAGCCAGAAACAAATTTTTAAACTCGTCAAAAGTCAGGTTCGTAATGTTGAGGTTTAGGCCCCAACGCTTGGCATCACCAGCCAACACATCAATAACCGCATTAATTTTTCTCTCATTAGTCCATGATCTGGGTAAAACTCTTTCACAATTTTTAATGAAATCCGTCGGGTGTATACCGCCTTTTTTCAAGGGGTCGAACCGCTCCTCTTTCGTCAACAACTCCGAACTATGTGCACAGATTGGCACATAGCTCTGTTTTTCGTCAAGTTTCCTTTCTAATTCCGACACCCTCGTAATCACTTGGCAAGTGGTTGTCGCAAGCGTTTCCACTTCCCTCTTTTTCTCTTCGCAGGTGTTAGCCTGCTTCGTCACTTTGGTATCTACTTCGGATACTAAAGCCTTTTACTGTTTCCACCATCTTTTGATCCTCTTTTTTCACTAATTGAATTTGTTCCGTCACCTTATTCTCGATGATCGGAGCAACTGCGTCTCCTACACTTTTCTCGATTCTGCTAATTTCGGAATCAAAACGAGTATTTATGCTCGCAATTTCCGCCTGAACGCCTATCATTTCCTGTTTAAGGTTACCGATTTCGGTATTAATTACAACAATATCGTCTTTGATTTTATCAACTTTTGTGTTAACAACTTCAACATTGTTGTTAACAACATTAATAGCTTTGTTCTGATTGTCTAGCATTCGTTCAATTTTTTCAGACTGAGCTACTTGCTTGGCAGCCCGAGCTTCTTGCTTGGCAGCCTGATCTTCTTGCTTGACCGATTGGCTCTTGATTTCGTTAATCAAAACATTCAATAAATCAGTTAAATTCCCGGAAACTGCCGGTTTTACTTCCGTAGCGGCTTCCTCTTTTATTGTCCCCCCGTATTCGTCATCAAGGGATTCAGATTTGATTTTCACTTCTGATTCCGAAACATTTTCTAAAGTTTGGAATTCCAGTTCTGCTCTTTGTTGCGTTTCGGCGGTCGCGTCTTTCATGCTAGCCGCCTGCCCCTGAACAATGGGTACCGCGGTGCGCGTTTCCCACTGTTCGACCGATTGTTCCGTATCCAAGTCTACCAAATTTTGGCAATTGTTGCCTTCACTCATTTTAATAATTTTCAATATAACTGCCAAATCTCAAATATAACTAGGATTACTCCCACTACTTATTCTCGCTGACGTAACGGCCTCTACGTAACCAGTACTTTGTTACGAGATTTGCACCATACTAAATTCGTGTCCAGAACAACCTCAAAACTGAAGATTGTCCTGTCACCAGGTCGCCACGTGTAACCTCCCCCCTCACTTATCGACCTTAATGACAGTGAAAAATGAAACCGCGTGTACCTAATGGGAATTTTGGAAAAGCAATCGTCACCGAAGTTAATCTGTCGGTAAACAGGGAGGAAAGGGTTACATCTAAATGAAAGGAAAAATGCAAATGAAACTGGTGGAAATTAATTTTGAAAAGGGGTAAAGTTAATGAAGAAAGTAAATGTGCGGCCGTTACGTTAACAATTAACTAGCGGTAATTAGATATTTGAGATTTGGGGGAAATTACGGTCGCCAGTCCCATGGACAATTACTATAATAACTGAAAAAGAAAGGTTATTACACATATAATTAGCACTAGAAGCGTGGCAACTGAAGGTTGACACGTGTAGTGTGAAAACTGAAAGTTTGTCAGAAGTAATAAATTTCGCTACACTTAATTTAGCAAAAGAATTAATGAAACCGGAAAATCGAAAGTTAATTTAGTGACTGAAGTTAATAGTGAGCTTTCTTTCTGAAGCACATCGACATTCAGAAAAATAAGGTTAGTCTTGGACTACCTCAACAATCATTTCAAAAGCTACTTTAATCTACGCAATTTAGAAATAAGAGAATTAACTTTGAACTTGAATTAAATGATTCTGAACAATTAACAATAGCAAAATTTAGTACGTACCAAGCTGAGCTGCAGTCACAGGTAAGCTAAAATACGGTAACAAAACTCACACTCTTAATTTGTGCTTGTGTAATCTAACTATTGTAGCCAGCTAATGCTTGAATTGAACTTTGAAATTAAAGCAGTGAAATGGAATTATGCTGGCGTTTGAATTTCAACGACACTCGGGTTCATTTCGGAAAAGGAAGGGACCCTGCTTGGCAATGCAATTGGGACAATGAGCAACAAAGGTTCATGCTAAGTTGCTGTAATTTTGCGAGGCAAATGGAACAATTTGAAAAGCTGAGGCCTGCCATACAGTTCTGAAACTTTACGTGCTTTTAGTCTTCCTTGTTGGTTGATTGAAGGTTTGAAGCCGTCGATCGAGGAGGTGGCGACAGTCACTCATTGTCGGCCGTCGCTGTTGCAGAAGCTGGATGTAGGCGCGCCTTCTTTTCGACACGGTCAGCAGGCGAAACGGGCTCTTGATGTGCGCCAGCTAATGCTTCCCGTCCGCGACACCATGTCAGAAACTATCATCGCGAGTCGAGCGCAATTACATGCTGCCAAACCCCGAAAGCGCGGCAACTCGCGGGAGCGTCACACAACACCTGCTCCACTCGCTACTCCCGCCAGACTCTCACTGCCCGCGCTCCACGCGGCAGAGTTAACACTACCAAAGATCCTACACACTTTGATTCTTCACACGACCCATCGATGTAATCGTTCGATAGCAGTTTTCCCTAGGCAAGAAAATGGCTCTGAGCACTATGGGACTCAACTGCTGAGGTCATTAGTCCCCTAGAACTTAGAACTAGTTAAACCTAACTAACCTAAGGAGATCACAAACATCCATGCCCGAGGCAGGATTCGAACCTGCGACCGTAGCGGTCTTGCGGTTCCAGACTGCAGCGCCTTTAACCGCACGGCCACTTCGGCCGGCCCTAGGCAAGACCCAGCGTAAAAATACAAATAATATTTACGAAACAAACCAATTATACATCGACATGAGTGCATAAATATATATATACAAATAGTAAAACAATTACAATATGTAAAGACACAGAAATGTCATATATTCAGGTAACAAAAATAAGGAAAACAAATTATAGTACAATAGATGAAAATAGGAGGATATGCATTTCCGGCGTTACAAGCCCTGGGTAAACATTGCTGTAAGGCGTGTTAACACTGAGCTGTACACGGTGCTCCAGACACCAGCAAAGACTCACATGGGTGTTGTTCCGGTTGATTCTATTGGTAGGTAGGGCTACACTACACATGGCCTGCACATTAATAGGAAGGGGAAAGATAAGTTAACTTCTCTATTAGCAGATACTATAAGGGGGGACACAGTCACACAAGGGGTGATCCCTGTGGTTATTGGGATCAGGCAGACAGGTTTTTTAGGTTAAAGCCAAATTCCAGACAGACAACAACCAAGGAAAATAGAAGAAAGAAACTTCATGCACAGCAAATAGGGATAAAGTAAGGGCGGTATCAACTTACTTCACCAAAATATCAAGGGAATAAAAAATAAAGTAGATGAGCTGATAATGTGTTTAGGTGATCTCAAAAATAAGAATGAAATTGATATACTTTGTCTGTCTGAGCATCATGTAACTGTGGGGATGGGAAATGTCAGTATAAATGGTTATAATTCAGTATCTTACACTTGTAGGTCTAGTATGGATAAAGAAGGAGTTGCCATTTTCATAGAACAAGGATATAAATACAGAATTGTTGAAGTAAGCAAGTTTTGAGTTGATCATCACTTTGAGGTTTGTGCATGTGAACTTCAGCTAGATAATGTTATGTTAATATTAGCAACAGTGAACAGATCTCCACTAGGAGATTGGGAGCTATTCATAGAAAAGTTTGACTCCCTATTATGCTGTCTGTCAGACAAAGAGAAGAAGTTATTAATCCATGGTGATTTCAATGTTAACTGTCTAAGAAATTCTGATAGGAAAAGTGAACTAGAAGTGTTGTTAACAACATATAACTGAGAATCATTGATCAATTTCCCTACATGTATAGCTCAGGACATTAGTACTATAATAGATAATGTATTTGTACAGCAAGAGGATGTAGAACAAACACATGCTTTCCTTGTGGTAAATTGATTATCTGAGCATGATGCACAACTGATTAACTTACAAAACCTAACAGGGCGTACACTTCAGAAACCATTAAGTAAAAGTGTGAGGTTGCTCAACCTGGTATCTATAGATCACTTCAGAGAATGTTTAGTAAAAATAAACTGGGAAGATGTGTATAATGAGCCAAATGCCAATGATAAATGCAGCGTATTTCTTGATTAATTTATATCCCTTTTTGAACATTGTTTTACAAAGAAAATTATTAAAAGTAACACCACAAACTTTTCAAAGGAACCTTGGATTACTACAGGTATTGAAGTGTCTTCAGAAAGAAAAAGAAAACTGTATGAGACAGCAAGAACTAGTAAAGATCCACGAGTAGTTTTACACTACACAAATTATTGTAACATACTGAGAAAAGTTGGAAGGAAATCAACAAATATGTATGTTAGAGAAGAAATTAACAACTCCAGCAATAAAATCAAATCAATATGGAATGGTGTTAGAAGGGAGACAGGAAACGTAACCACTGAGGTAGGTAGTATTAGGTAGTATTAAGAGAATGAGACCATCTTAACCAACAGTACACACATAGCCAATGTATTAAACAATCACTTCTTAAGTTTAGGAGAAACAATTGGTGAAAATAGTTCAAAAGGAAAATCCAGGCAGTACATAGAAGAGTCAGTTTTGAAAAATTTCAGTCACATTAAGTTTCACCTAACAACCTCTTATGAAATAAGGAAAATTATTAAATCTTTGAAAAGTAAATGTTCTGTTGGAGTAGATGACATCTCTAACAAGTTATTAAAACAATGTGGAGCAATTACAGCTGATGTTTTGAGTCACATAAGTAATGCATCACTGACTCAGGATATTTTTCCAGACAAGTTGAAACATGCCATTGTATGGCCTCTCTAGAAAAAGGGGGAAACCAGAGATAAATTAATTACCAGCCAGTATCATTGCTTACAGAATTTTCAAACATCTTTGAGAAAGTGGTGTACTCAAGAGTGGTTAGCCATCAGAACAGTAATGGGATACTTAGTAAATCACAGGTCGAATTTCAGAAATGTTGTTCCACTGGGATAGCAATATACAGTTTCACTGTCCACATAATAGAGTCTTTAAATAGTAAAATGCCACTTCATCTAACTGGGGTGAAACTACATTAGGTGTTCTACAACGTTCGATCATGGGTCCCTTCCTGTTCTTGATATATGTGAAAGAACTCCCTTCTTGTGTGAAACAAGATGCTGAACTGACACTGTCTGCTGATGGTACAAGCATAATTATTAATCCAGAAAGGGAAAGTCCGATAGAAAATAATACAAATAAGGTCTTTGGAAAAATTATTAACTGGTTTTCTGCGAATGGGCTTGCTCTGAACTTTGAAGAAAAACAGTACATCCAATTTTCTGCTATCAAAAGTATTATTCCTTCAATAAACATAACTCATCAAAAGAGGTCAGTGGCCATGGTAGAGCACACTAAGTTTTTGGGTGTACATATAGATGAGAATCTTAATTTAAAAAGTCATATTTTGGATCTCCTAAATTGACTAGGTTCAGCAACTTTTGCAAGCAGAATAATTGCCAATTTTGAGGATGTAGAAATTAGTAAGCTAACATACTTTGCATACTTCCAGTCTCTGAAGCCATACGGAATAATATTCTGGGGTAACTCAACACTTAGGCGAGAGGTATTCACTGCTCAAATGAAAGTAGTTAGAATAATGTGTGGGGGTCATAGTCGCACATCTTGTAGGTATCTGTTTAAAAGGTTAGGAATTCTTACTACTGCTTTACAGTACATTTACTCAGTAAAGAAATTTTTTCTCAACAACATGGACCAGTTTAAAATCAACAGCGACATTCAAGATTGCAATACCAGAAAAAAGAAAGACTTACACTATCCTTTACTTAACCTATCTTTGGCACAGAAAGGGGTAAAATATGCTACTATAAAAGTTTTTGATAAATTACCAGATGAAATAAAATGTCTGACAGACAGCAGTAGTAGTTTCAAAAACAAATTGAAATCATACCTCCTTGACAACTGCTTCTATACCATAGATGAATTCTTGAATATGACTAAATAAATCTGGAGATATAATATATGCAATTCGTGGCATTTAAGGGAATGGGATAGATAGTAGAAATATTTAGGTATAACACTATAATGTGAAAAAAACGTTCTTTCCTGTGCGAATTTCTGGTGCATTTGACACATTACACATCATAACGGTTTTTTCGTGCTATTGATCAATGGAAAACGTAACTAACTAACTCTGTCACGTCTATTTCGTTTGGTTCTCCATGGAGCATCAACTCGTACCTCAGCTGGTCCCTCTATGGGTAACTGATTCAATAACCGTCCTGCGCTCCATGATCAACCAAGCATACCTGAAACAGGCCAAATGCAAATAGCTTCTGGCACAACAATTACACACTACAAAATACTATTAACTCTACAAGTCACAGTGATGTTCGATACAAACTCCAATCAGTCTCTACCTCCGAAGTCTACTACGCTCTGCTGCCATTTGTAACATGGTACTTGTGTTTTGTTGATTTGGAAGGAAGAACCAGGCCTTAAGGAATTGATCTTCATTGGTAATGGTTACACATGTAATACTATCATCATTTTCTCATTACCTAGTACTGTATTGTATTGTATGGAACTCAGGACCTAGAAATGACGGAGAGGCTCCGTCCCCGCCATAGCCCGCAGTGGTGCACAACCCCACAACAGGCTAGTTTCGTTGGGAGGTGAGAAGGAGACGGCGCGATTGTCTGACGAGGGGAGGTAACCCGGTCGGTGAAGAGGTGTTTTGAAAAGGCATTCTACATGCGACAGTTGCAGCGGCTGTATCTTGAGATGGTCTGCGCAGCCAAGCAGTTGGTGGCCGTTAACCGATTAAATTTTATTGGGCCATTGTACTACCGACCTATTTCGTTGATGCTGTTGGACGATTATTTGGCTGACCTGATAAGGTGACATCATTCTATTTGTCTTTCACTGGCCATGCACCTTCTGCCGTCCGTATTACAAGTGTACCTCAACTGAGAGAAACTATTAGGGACTGCATAGTCATGAAAATCTGTGTGAGTAATCATGTTCTGGTCGGACGCCACGCAATTTGTTGCGCCATTCTGATCGAACTGTTGTTGCTTGGTGTCTAATAGCATCGGCATGCTGCCTTACCATCCATGCCGTGGGGCTTCTTGTGTATGTTTTAAAACTGAGTTTTAGTTGTTCCAGACAATACTGTGGATCGTTGCATTGTATGATGTACCAAAGTACGCTAACTCCGTGAGACACTTGCACGGAGGTTTGAATGTCGGTATCCACCAAGGGCTCGATTATCATTACGATAAAATATCATTTGTTGTTTTTTTGGATAGGACGTCAGTTACTTAAAATATCTCACTCCTGAGTATTGTGTAATTGTTACATGTAAGCTAAATTTAGCAGCCGCGATGTTTTTTTTTTTTTTAATTTTTCAGATACTGCTACTATGCCCTTTTATTTAAAGTTGTTTTAAGTGATTAATTTTGGTTTTATTAACATTGCACTTTTGAGATATTTGGTTGTAGCGTGCTGTTGCTGCTTCAGCACAAGCGATTTGTCGGACTATAATCGTTGACAATTTGTCCTACGTCTGTGTCTAGGAGGTGGCTCTGGGCTACACTTTCGGGTTCTCGCTTGTTCTTGAATATGACGGTATTGAATGTTCCGTTAACGCCCAGGTGCACCCAATGACAGCCCTCTGAGTTAACCATTAGGGGGAGGGGCACCCGGAAAGTGAAGTCGGACGCACCTACTGTACTCCGCACCCTAGGTCGGGCCGATAAATTAAGCCCGAGCGGCACAACCAGGTGTGGCCCGTGTTGGCTGGCCGCTCCGCAGGACGTTCATGTCCGCACTTGGCCGATGCCTATTTGTAAGAGAAGTGTCTGATGCATATTATTGCCTATCTAGTTGGGAGTCCGTAGTTATGGTTACTGTTTCTTTTAAACGAATATATTTGGGCAAGGTTTTAAAACTGTCCGTAAGTGAACTTACGGTAGCTTTCTAGGAGTTCAGTGTATTCTATTCTGTATAAAAAGGCATTATCTTTCTCGTTTGAACTTGACATACTTTCTTTGGTATTTAAAGCCATCTGGTGGGCTTCATGTACAAATGTTCTCTCGCTTGAAGTTAATGACAATTGTTATATCTGTTGATTGACTTCAATGAATATTGTGAACAATAGAAGGTGAATGCTCCCCTGCCGTAAGGTCCAATCCTTCCACTTAGTCCTTTGGGCGTTTTGACGCTGTGAGGTAACACTGGTAACAATAACCTAGCAGTAAAACCACTCCAAATGGCAACAAACGGACGGACAGGAAAACATCACGTGTTTTGGAAAATTTTGAAAAGTTTGCAAATCAGCAACCAGAACATTAAAATCAGCTCACTAAATAATCAAAGTCTGAGTAATGCTCAGACACACATACCTGGACAGTAAGTTACAGTAGCAATAATTTACTCTGGTGTTAGGACTTCGCAGTTGACAGCAAGAAGCCACAGTGGAAGACAGCTGAAAACTCTGCTGGGATGTTGTGAATAATCCAAATCTAGTCAAGGTAGCCTTCCTCGAGTACCCGAGGTATGGCCAGAATTCCTCGGCTTAGTAATGGTCTCTGGGCGACCTGTCACCAGTGCCACACAGCCAACTCAGCATACATGCTGCAGAGTGCACGCAGAATAACATGGCCAGTAGATGTGCATTTGGCTAGGGCTAAGTGTTGGAAAAGTGGTAGTGGTGGGGGTAGCGGCCAGGTGCTGCAGAGGAAATGGCGAGCACTGGAGGGGAAGCGCTGGTCTACACCGAAGCCTACATTCACACTTTTTGTAAATATCAAACGAAGCCCCTCCATGCCCACACTTTCATGGTGACCATTCAGAAGAGCAACTGTAAACTCAGCTTTGGTTAGTAGCTATAAGCAATCTGACGAAAATGCAACAAAACCAGCGATTTATTTTCACCTTTCTTCTTAACCTTTGTAACTTTCAGAGAAGCGTAAGGAGTGTCGAATTTTGAGTAAAATATTCATTTCTCTTGTTGCCATGTTAAAATTTGTCACTTTTGCCTAAACACAGTGGAGTTTAGAGAATGTCACCACGCTAACATATCATGCAGACACATGATATGTGTGAGAGAAATCTGAAACAATAGTTTATTAAGTGAGGAAATGAAGAAGAGTAAAGTCAACAGCTTATGAAAAAGCACATCTTCTGTACAAAAATAATCGTATATTGTCGTCATACTGTTCCAAAACCCACAGCACTTCGTCAGTTATTGAGGGACCTTAAAAATTGCATTATTTCATCAAAAAATTCTGTATTTAGTGTAATAGCGCAGTAGACAATTAAGTTTCACTTATTAAACATATGGCAAAACACTCTCCTCTTTTCACGCTATCGTTTGCTAAAATAGCATTTCGATATCTCATACTGTTTATAAGATTTGAGAAATTTTGTAGATATTCTTTCTTTTTCGCTAAAGCACTCGATCGCAGATGAGTCTCCTACATAAGATCAATCTTCTCGAGACTGATGGCAGATGAAGTCCATCCAAGTCTAAAGAAAAATCCAGTGTGGTAGCTATATTTCATAATCAGGAATATGTGATGTAATATGCACCAAATACAAAACCAAAGCTACCCCTATTTTTCATTGCAAACTTTTCCAAATTTTTGCGCAATGTCTTACTTAAATAAAAATACCGCAAGAACTATGGCCATTAATGAAATGATAGGCACATCATCATGAAGCTGACATATAGAGCTATGAGTAGCGCGAAAATGATTTTTATCTTACTTACTAGTTTGTGTAGAATCGTTTGAGAAAGATTGTGGGGCGTGCGACTCCATTCTGTCATTTCCAAACTGCCTAAAGCGGGAAAACAATATCGGCTTCCCTTTCCACCAAACGAATGAACTCACCTAGTGCTTTCGACGAAAATTAGTTGGTTACCGTGCATCGGCTGCTGTATCGTGCGCAGACTCTGCTTAGGTCGTCTGACGTCCTTCCTTCACGCCCGCTAAGAACCAGTTGACGACAACCGCCTCTGCTTGCTGCCCCAGGGCATTTTCGCCCCCCTTAAGCGAAGATGTCATTTAACGTATGACGTGACTGTCGATGGTCGTGGTGCGGCTCACCGCTTGCACATTTTAATATAAGGTATCACACCAAATACTTTAAGTGAAAATGTATATTGCGTATAGAAAGTGCACGTGCGCTTTCATGGCTTACATAAACTTTCCGTCCCTAAGACGATAATTGTGGCCAGCGTCATTGCAACAAGATCATACGTTTTTCTAATTTCTGGGAATGTCTTCCAGGCGTCTCCCCTCCCTACTATCTGAAAGAATACCAAGTGGCCGCGCGGGACAGCCGCGCGGTCTGAGAGGGTCCTTGCCACTGTTCGCGTGGCTCTCCCCGTCCGAGGTTCGAGTCCTCCCACGGGCAGGTTACCATAAGTTAGATTAAGTAGTGTGTAGGCTTCGGGACTGATGACCTCAGTAGTTTGGTCCAATAGGAGCTTGCCACCACTACCAAGTTGCTGCAGCAGCCGGTATGACTAGGAATTTTGTTTTAGGCCAAAGTAGAACAGACACTATTTTAAATAATATGAGATAATTAATTCAAAAGAGGCACAAAGGGTTAGAATGGAGGATGATAGTTTTGTATATAAAAGTGTTTATAGGTCGGTTTTGTCTGTTGTATTATGCGTATTTTTGGCAGGTAACTGTTATTTGGGTAAACAACTTGAGCACTTTTCCCGACGAGTAGTGTGACCACGTTTCCCGATCGAAGGCCATTACGGCATTAGTGATCCACACAAGATACTAGCATTCTGACAGAAAAGACACTACATTTGTGCACAAAGGCAAGTTGTTTAAACATGAGTATTGCAAAACTTATTACTCTCCATACAAGTGAGGTCATAAAAAGAATAGACGACAAAAAACAAGAGAGTTGTTAGTAAAAATGACGGAGCAAGCTTCCTCTGTATGTCTCACTGACAACAATGGCGTTGTTCATTAGAACAAGTCTGACCATTTCTTTTCAGGGCAAAAAAGTATGCGATGACCGTTTTTCCCGCCCTGGAGACTTTACCACACCTTCCCCTACCGATGCGACAAATAATTGGTACTCTACAAAAACAACTATGTTACATTAACTAATAACAGTAATTACAAAATGAGAAATGATCACAGATGCTTACCAATTGATTTGAATGCCATTATTGTTCTATTCATTGCATTCTATTAAAGCAGTCTAAATTTGGAGTTCATCTTATTTACTATAAACACGTTCTGATGCAATATATTCGAAGATGACCGTCTGCATAATGCGCGTTCACGAATCCATGTTACCTCCAATTGACATTTACGCCGTAGCAGCTGATCGGTACGCGTTGCGCACGTTCGTGATTTGTCAGCATTAGAAGACAAACAATAAAATATTCCCCCTCTCACTTCTACTATCCACTCACAGTGGCCACCCTACTTACCGCACTGCCCTTGAAGTATGCGGCAAGTTGCAAGAAGCATATCATTGTAAAATACGGCTGTGAACCGCAGTTCGCAGGAATACTGGATTAGGGTTGCATGTGGCCCGCGGGCCGCATTTTGACGACCACTGTGTTAGACAGTGGTCGCGGGCAATAGGTCCGGGTTAACGGCTTACGGTGTTGCCACATTAGCCGGCCGAAGTGGCCGTGCGGTTAAAGGCGCTGCAGTCTGGAACCGCGAGACCGCTACGGTCGCAGGTTCGAATCCTGCCTCGGGCATGGATGCTTGTGATGTCCTTAGGTTAGTTAGGTTTAACTAGTTCTAAGTTCTAGGGGACTAATGACCTCAGCAGTTGAGTCCCATAGTGCTCAGAGCCATTTGAACCATTTTTTTTTTTGTTGCCACATTGACTGAATCCAGGGTGTGTGCGGTTGTGGGTGTGCCAGCGCTGGACAGCTGCGGGAACTGCTTCTGCATACAGCTGTCGCACGTGCGAGTCTGTCTGCTTCGTAAAGTCGTAAGCGCGTGTTAGGAGTCACGACACACGCCAGACATCTGTGATTGTTCAGGTGTTGTTGCCGGAATGATGTTCAAGCAGTACAAGTGGCGCATGTACCACAATGAGGAACTGCTTAAGTAAACCAACGAGTAGTTAGCTGAAGGACTGTTTGAACATGTACCAGTGCCAAAGCCGGTAGCACAATGGAACACAAGTCATGCAACACACGTAACTGCGTAGATAGTGTGACGAAAATAGGTAAATCACAATAAATAAATCACGTTCTCTTCTAATTTTTTTCTGCATTTCAGAGTTCCTCTAAGATATTTCTGCTAACTTTTGTTCCTTACAACGTCCTATCTTCGTTATTTCCGATTTATTTGGAATAGAATACGTATGACTGAACAATATCAGTCCAATGGCAAACGTTTTATTGCCAAACAAGGAGTTACAGGGCCCATTGAAATAATGGCATGGAGTCTAGTTTTTTTTTAGGAATTTCAAAACGTTTTACCCAGGATATTGGCAAGAAGTCAGTTTCGATAAATCTTACGAAATCTAGTCATTCAGATGGAGAATCACAGAAATTTCGGTTGCTTTCTTGGGAGACGCTACGTCCAGTTTACATCTAAATTCAGATGAACTAATTAGTGTCAGGTACTTATTATTGTAGTGTACAATAACGTTTCCTCTGTTCAACCTATTACTCATTTCATTTTGTGGCATAGCAGTACGTAGTACAGTCTTAAATGGAATTCTGAGCCTCTGTAGGTGCGGTCTGGAGAAGTGTCCTGGTGGCTTCTTCCAACACTACTCAAAGACTCATCCAGTGTGCTGTAATACACACATATATAGAGACAAACCAAATCATATATCAGCCTGTGATTCCTCTATAATTCATTTATATGGTCCATTACTACAATTGTACAACTGCACTATGCAAATACTCGTATATATAAATATCAATTCACCATACAAATTTCAAGCCAACGTGTTTCATTTTTCTGGAAGTACAGAAGTTTTCTTCACACACAAATTATTTAAGAGATAAATATAATTACAATTGCCATTTTATTAGAATGTGTGTGGACTGAGTGGGAATCGTGCGTGAAGACTGCATCTTCAGTTTGTGAGCAACTGAGAATGTCTTTGTGTGTGAAAAAATGTTGTGCAATTGTGAAGTGAGTCACGTACAGCAACTCAAAGGCAAAATGTGAAAACAGCCGGTAATTACATTGGAGAAATAATAATTTACGCCGGTCCATAACAAAAGTCAGAATTTAAGTGTTACAGGTTGATCAGACATTTTGGAATTAATATTTTGACTCCTGGCATAAATTCCATGTAAGATATATAATTAGTCAGTCATGGGGATTTTCTTAGTTACATGAGAACAAGTACAATTCACACAGGCCATATCTAGAGCCAGAAAATCGGAGAAGCACACGTTACAGTATTTTGAAGGGAGGTGGTTTACTGCGCAGGCTGAAGTCGGAGATAAACAGTGCTTAAAATTGTTTCCACAGTGGCTACCGGGATTTCGTTAAGTCTCTCTAAGGACGTTTTGAAGAGAACCAAAAGAAATCGAACAGTGAAAGGTGAAGATATTTTGGATAACCAATTTCAGTAACAGTTCGGGTAAGCTAATTTGATGAAGGGAACCAGTATTTCAGTACACGTCGTAGCTTCTCGTGACGTGTTACGAAGAAGTTGCTTACAAATGAAGTTAGAGGTTATGTGGTATCTTTGGCAAACGTAATTAAAAATGGAATGTTGAGTGAAAGAAAGGCAGTTTGTAAACTGATTACTTTGACGTTTAGTAACAGAATGTCGTCCGTTCGATGTAACTATCTGCTGTTACTTTGAATGTCACATGTGAAATTACAACTGAAACTTAAATAGAAACAGTGCATCAGAGATTTGGAGTTGGACTCAGGGTTGGACGTTTTCTTTTGTGAACTGGCTATTCAGATAACATATGCAATTTTTTCTTTAAAACACTAAATTCATTATTAGCAAACGAAATTCTGAACTGTAAAATTAGCGCAGCACTGTCGTAGTTTCTCACAGCTTTCCATGACTAAGTAGCAGAGTGTCCGCAGCTCGTGGTCGTGCGGTAGCGTTCTCGCTTCCTACGTCCGGGTTCCCGGGTTCGAATCGCGGCGGGGTCAGGGATTTTCTCTGCCTCGTGAGGGCTGGGTGTTGTGTGGTATCCTTAGGTTAGTTAGGTTTAAGTAGTTCTAAGTTCTAGGGGACTGATAACCATAGATGTTAAGTCCCATAGTGCTCAGAGCCATTTGAACCATTTTGTAGCAGAGTGTTTCGCCCTAGATCAGACAGCTAGATGTGAGGAGCTTACAAGGGCGCCGCCAAACCACAACCCCCCCCCCAATCTACACGATAGTTATGAATGTTACGTATGGAGTTGAAGGATACGAATGGAGTTGGCTCTTAAAGATGTTTCTTAAAGTTTTTTGTTAGGTTCGTCTTAGTTATGTGCTGCGAGGATCCTCCACCTAAGATTCTTCGTTATTTCTGCTATTCTCGCTCATCAGTCAGTAAAGAACGTCACCATTCATAACGCTGTAATTTGTAAACTATTCATCGTCTCTGTCAGTACGACCATATATAGCTCCAATATAATTGAGCTGTTTTCAAGTATGAGTCGCACAGGAGTTTAGTTTGCAGTGTCCTTCGTAGAAAAACTACAATTTCCAAGTTTGCAGCATTAATATTACGAGAACGTTCTACATCTGTAGGAACAGGAACAGCTCTTTGAGGCGGTAAGTTCGTTTGTTCTGCCAATACTGCTGTATGTGCTCAATAAAAGTATTTTCATTGTGAAGTGTTAGTTCTTATCATAACATGAAGGCTTTCACGGCCGGGCTAAGAGGCCGTGGTTGAACAGTAGAAATTCTTTCTCCTGACGTTACCTTCCCAACTGGGGGCAACATCTTTAGAGATGGGTCAACGTTTACTAACCTCGGAAGATGTTGCCCGCAGTCGTCAACGAAACGTCAGGAGTAAGAATTCCTACTATTCGACCACGGCCTCTTACCGCGGAAGTTCTAATTAATCTGTTTGTTCTTGTTAACGACTCTGCTGTTGTAAGTGGTACATGATTAGAGATACTACGCGACATAGTTTTATAGAGTAGTGACATCGGCGTCTCTCCAGTAAGGCTGTGAATACATATACAGTGTAAGACAAGTAAGACAAAAAAAAAAAGAAAAAAGAAAACAACGCACCCAGAAAGAATTATCCTAATGGAACGGAAATCAGATGTAGATGTTCAGACAAAGAAAGGATTGAAAATTTCAAACTTTCTGATAAATTATAAATTCTATCATTTATTCAAGCGAATCAACTTCAAAAACAGAGCAAGTCAATAACACATTAATTAACCTTTGGCCCTTAAGCAAGCAGTGATTCAGTTTGGAATTGATTGACAGAGTTGTTGGATTGCTCCTAAGAGATATCGTGCCAAATCCTGTCCAATTGGCGCTTTAGATAATCAAAATCCCGATTTGGTTGGAATGCCCTGCTTATAATGGTTCAAACGGCTCTGAGCACTATGGGACCTAACATCTGAGGTCATCAGTCCCCTAGAACTTAGAACTACTTAAATCTAACTAACCTAAGGACATCACACACATACATGTCCGAGGCAGGATTGTAACCTGCGACCCTGCGACCGTAGCGGTCGCGCGGTTCCAGACTGAAGCGCCTAGAACTGCTCTGCTTATAATGTTTCGAAAGTTCTCAGTTGGGGTGAAATCCGGCGACCTTGCTCCCCGAGGTAGGATTTGGTAACTACTTGCTATAAGGGTACCGTAGATGACAACCATAGGGGTCATGCTACAAAAAAAATAAGCGCCTCCGATCATCACTCCTGCTTGTCGGGCGGTACAGCGGGATGCAGGCCGCTTAGAGTTGAGCCACGATGACCGGTGAATAGGTGTCTGGAAACGTGACGTACAGCCCTTCATGTCAAGTCATCCTGGGCTCACATTTCAACACAATAAAACCTGCTCCCATATGGTGAGACTTCCTAGTGCTTGTTTTCGTGCTTGCCAAACCCTACCTTGGCACCAAGTTCTCAAGGCCTTTCCCCAATTCCCAACAGCGAATGTCTGGAACATTATGGGCAGGGTCCTCAAACTATCTAGGGATTTTGACGATATAACGCCATAGCTGGACAGAATGTAGTACGATATCCCTCAGAAGGACATGCAAAAACTCTTCAAATCAAACCCAAGCCGAATTAGTGCTTACATAAGGCCCAGGATGGACCAACGCGTTATTGACTTGGCCAGTTTGTGAAGTTCTTTCTCCTGAATAAGTTGTTTAGTTTTTCTGAAACTGTAATTATCGTTTGTTTCTACATGTACATCACATCTACTGATTTCTACTCCGTTCGGATAAGTCCTTCGCGGTACCACTTAGAGTATACTAGCTTTTCTTACAGAGCTCACTGTCAGACTACTAACAAATATATTAATTAGATTAGTGAGATGCACATTAGATATCCAGAAAATGATCGCAAGGCACCGATGGCCGGGATGCCCCACCTGGGGAAGTTCGGCCACCGAGTTGGAAATCGTCGCAGTTCAAGCCACATGTGGCAACTTTCGTGTCAATGATGGCACAATACCACTCAGCTAAGGAGACGGACATCCAGTGGTGATTTCGAGTGACGCATTGTAATGAGGAGGATAAGGAGATTATTGTTTAAGGTCCCGTCGACAACGATGTCATTAGAGACGGAGCACAAGCTCGGATTAGGGAAGGATGGGGAAGGAAATCGGCCATGCCCTTTCAAAGGAACCATCACGGCATTTGCCTGAAATGATTTAGGGAAATCACGGAAAACCTAAATCAGGATGGCCGGAAGCGGATTTGAACCGACGTCCGAATGGGAGTCTAGTGTGCTAACCACTGCACCACCTCGCTCGGTAGACGCAGTGTAAGATACGACCAAAATTTGTAAAGGGATTCGACATAATCGCTAAAGACAACATCCGGGATGAAATGAAGTGCTTTGGTCGGTACAGTCCAGCACTGGTTTGAATACGAGGTAACTCTAGAGAACATGGGCAAAAAACATCTGAAAATAGAGGACACGGCCTACAGACGACGCCACAGTCGTATAAAGAATGTTTTGGCACTTTCCACAAAGTGAACTCCATATGACGGAAGCAGTTAAGGCTTCATTCCTAATCAAGGTGGTGGAAAGTTATGTCTATCCACCACTTCTTTTACAGCAAGTCACAAAAAACTAAAAAATCTAGGCTGTGTACTACAAAACAACGCTAAACAGGCAGTCAAGACCGTCAGGGCACCTCGTATTTAATGAGACAAAGAGTATGGGAACAAATACGAGGGTTTATGAAGACTGTTAATGTCGAATCCTGAGGGCGGAAGCAGCAACGTTGAGTGTGAAACCTAGTGTGACGTATAATTTTATATATATAAATTTTCGGTGCCTACAGTGTCACGTCTTTCAGTGTCACACAAATTTTTATTTTTAAACGGGATCACTTAAGACTATTTCCATGGGTTCGCCCCTCAAATTTCTCCCTCATATCACAAAATTGTCGTCTGATGAAGTACAAACTGAAAAAATAAATTCCTTTTAAAGCACATTTTCCTATATAATTTATATTTAAAACCTTACTCTTGTGTTACAGAACAAATCCTACATCGAGAATACTTTGCACAAGTTTAAGGGAAGAAATGCTTCCGATAATTATTATAGTATTTAAAGAACATCAAAATATGAACAGGCTGAAATGAACAAACAGTACATGAGACGGTGTGAATCAATTCAACTGTAAGAAACTAAGAAGCATATGATTAACAAAATGAGAAATATGCAAAAGTGAAATGCCAAAATGAGCACTTCTCAATTGGGAGTAAATCAAAACAATCAGAATGGCTGAAAGAGAGCACAATAACATGAGACATAAACGAATAAGAGCTAAGCAACTAAGCAAATAAGAGAATAGGCAAAAATGAGATGCCAACAAAATGAGCCGGCCGAACTCCGTCGGCACTTATACACGGTTGCGCTCGTGGCGGCACCTCGCGGCCCGTACGCAACACGCGCGCCTGCGATCGCAATGCACTCTTAGCGCTCGCGGCGGTGTCTAGCGCCCCGTACGCAAGTTGTGCGATTGCTGTCGCTGGTCGACCCGTAATCTATGATGTTACACTAGGTAGGAGGTAGTAGCTTTTCTCGTTCAAGAGAATATTCGTCAATCATTGACATCGAATTCTGCACTACAGTCCAACCTAGAGGATTGGAGTCGGACACCCTCGGTGCGTGATGCAACTATCACACAACACACAAGGTTCATGACCACACGGACAGAATCGGCTATCTAATCCTTTCGTCTAAGAAAGAGAAACACAGAAACCTGGGGAAGGAGGACTGCACGCTTTCTATTGCGGAAACACTGTTGACATTCCACGGTGATATAACGAAAGAAGAAGAGTGTTCTGTAGTTTCAAGACCTCAAACAACAGTCGAGTGGCAACCACGCCATGTTACCGCAGGTGACTTCAGCCGACCTTCGGGTCGAGATACATCACCGTACGCGTGTTTCTACCTCGCCGCTGTCGCTCCTCACCGCAATAAAGAGATTCTAGCCATCAAAACCAATAAAATATTACTGTGGCACCAGCTACGTAGCTGAGATAGCGGCAGATAAAACTCGCTGATCTTTAGGGCTGAGTTCGACGCTGTACTCATCACTGACAATTCTACTACATTCAATGAGATTCCAGGCCGAAGAGTTGAGATTCCGAGCCAAAGACTTCTCTGGAGACGACCTGGACACAGGTAGGATACCAACCTGACTGTCGCTTGCTATACGGACTGACAAACAAGAGTGTTGGTCTGGGGTACCATTTCCTTTCATACTAGGAGCTGCTTAGTTGTTCCCCTTAGCACCCATAGAGCACAGCGATACGTCAACGACATCCTTCGCCCCGTTTTGCTGTCGTTAATGGAAAGCCGTTCTGGGCTTACATTTCAGCAAGATAATGCCGCCCACAGACGGAGAGTTTCTACTGCTTTTCTTCCTGCTAGCCAAACTCTGCCTTTGGCAGCAAGGTCGCCGGATCTCCGCCCTGTTGAGAAAGTTAGCAGCATTACGGCCTGGGATCTCCAACCATCTCAGTATTTCGACCATCTAACGTACCAGTTGGACAGAATTTGACACGGTATCCCCTAGAAGGACAGCCAACAACTCTGTCAATCAATACCAAGCCGAATAACTCCTTGCATAAAGGCCAGAGATGGACCAAAGCGTTATTGACTTGCTTAGATTACAGAGTTCTTTCTGATGAATAAATCATCCAATTTTTCTAAAATTGTAACCGTTCGTTTGTCTGTAGATACGCATCACATCTACCGATTTCCGGCCCATTCGGATAATTCCTTCGTGGTTACGCCATTTTTTGTCTTCAAATGTATATAGTTCCATTAGTAAAAAATGCAGAAAAGTCAATAAAAACCATTCGAAATCAAGATGTCGTAACTCGGCGATTATAAACGACAAGAATTACTTTCGAAAGACAGGAATGTCGTCCGCTATAACATGGCGAATACAATACATCGATATATTTATCCACTAGCTGATTGCCCGGTATTTCTCAGGTACACTCTGCGACCAAAAGTATCTGGACACCTAGCTGAAAATGACTTTAAGGTTCGTGGCGCCCTCCATCGGTAATGCTCGAATTCAGTATGGTGTTGGCCCTTCCTTAGCCCTGATGTCAGCTTCCACTCTCGCAGGCATATGTTCGGTCACTAGCTTCAAGGTTTCGTGACGAATAGCGGCCCATTCTTCATGGAGTGCTTCACTGAGGAGAGGCATCGATGTCTGTCGGTGAGGCCTGGCATGAAATCGGCGTTCCAAAACATCCCAAAGATGCTCCATCGGGCCGGCCGCAGTGACCGAGCGGTTCTAGGCATTTCAGTCCCGAACCAAGCGGCTGCTACGGTCGCAGGTTCGAATCTTGCCTCGGGCATGGATGTGTGTGATATCCTTGGGTCAGTTAGGTTTAAGTAGCTCTAAGTCTAGGGGACTGATGACCTCAGATGTTAGGTCCCATAGTCCTTAGAGCCTTTTGTTCTGCAGGATTCAGGTAAGGACTCTGTGCAGGCTAGTCCATAACTGGGATGCTATTGTCGGGTAACCACTATGCCACTGGCCGTGCGTTATGAAAAGGTGCTCGATCGTGTTGAAAGATGCAACTGCAGTCACTGAATTGCTCTTCAACGGTGGAAAGCAAGAAGGTGATGTAGGCTTGTGCTGTGATAGTGCCACGCCAAACAACAAGGGGTGCAAGCCCCCTCCATGAAAAACACGACCACACCATGACACCACCGCCTCCGAATTTTACTGTTGGCACTACACATGCTGGCAGATGACGTTCACCGGACATTCGCCATACCCACAACCTGCCATCGGATCGCCATATTGTGTACCGTGATTCATCACTCCACGTAACGTATTTCCACGGTTCAATCGTCCAATGTTTACGCTCCTTACACCAAGCGAGGCGTCGTTTGGCTTTTACCGGCTACATGTGTTGCTCACGAGCAGCCGCTCACCCATGAAATCCAAGTTTTCTCACCTCCCGCCTAACTTTCATAGTACTTGCAGTGGATTCTGATGGAGTTTGGATAGAGGTCTGCCGATTACACCTTACGAACCTCTTCAGCTGTCGGCGGTTTGTGTCAGTCAACAGACGTGGTCGGCCTGTAGGCTTTTGTGCTGTATGTGTCCACGTTTCCACCTCCCTATCACATCGGAGACAGTGGGCCTAGGGCTGTTTAGGAGTGTGGAAATCTCGCGTACAGACGTATTACACAAGTGACACCCAATCACCTGACCACGTTCGAAGTCCGTGAGTTCTGTGGAGCGCCCCAATCTGCTCGCTGACAATCGCTGATATGGAGAGTATCTGGCAGTAGGTGGCAGTACGATGCACCTAATATGAGAAACGTATGTTTCTGTGGGTGTCCATATACTTTTGATCACATAGTGTGCGTATTTATTCCGATCTTCTATTAGTCCACTTCCTTCTTCCCCCTCTTTCTATCTTTCTACTCCTCTTCCACTCCCTATCAATTAACTCCACCACCTCTCTCTGTCTACCTCCTACACTCTCTGTCTATCCTCTCCTCCCATCTCTCTCTAAACACCTCCTCGTCTTTCCTTTCTTCACCCATCTACTCCTCTCCACTCTCTCTGTCCTGCTCATTTCTTTCTACGTCTATTCCTTCCTACCCCTCTGTCTGTCCATCTTCTCGTCCTCGTCCCCTGCCTCTCTGTGATTGCCTTGTGCAGAACTTGTGTCCATGGCTTCATGGAACCACACTCGAAACTTTCCATCAGCTCTTATCAACTCAAATCGGAACTCATCAAACCATACCACTGTTTTTCAGCAGCCTAAGGTCCAACAGCTATGGAGAGGTGCTGCAGGCGATGTCGTGCTGTTAGCAAAGACACTCGTGTTAGTCGGCTGCTGCCATAGCCTTCTAACGCCAGATATCACCACACTGTCCTATACGTTCGTCGTGCGTTCCACATTGACTTCTGCGATTATTTCACGCAGTTCAAAAATGGCTCTGAGCACTATGGGACTTAACTTCTGAGGTCATCAGTCCCCTAGAACCTAGAACTACTTAAAACTAACTTACCTAAGGACATTACACACATCCATGCCCGAGGAAGGAATCGAACCTGCGACCGTAGCGGTCACGCGGTTCCAGACTGTAGCGCCTAGAACCGCACGGCCACCCCGGCCGGCTATTTCACGCAGTGTTTCTTGTCTGTTAACAATGACAACTCTACGCAAATGCCGCTGTTGTTGCTTGTTACGAGACGGCCGTCGGCCACTGTGTTGGCTGTGGTGAGAGATAATGCCTGAAATTTGGTATTCTCCGCACCGCACACTTCTTACACTGTGGATCTGGGAATACCGAATACCCTAACGCTTTCGTAAATGGAATGTCCCATATGTCTAGCTCTAACTACCATTCCGCCTTCAAAATCTATTAATTCTCGTCATGCAGGCATCATCCCGTCGGAAACATTTCCATATGAGCCACCTGAGTAGAGATGACAGCTCCACCAGTACACTGCCCTTTTGCACCTTGTCTACCGGATACTACAGCCATCTGTGTTAGTACATCTCCCTATCCCGTGACTTCCGTGACCTCAGTGTATAATTAGTTCAAATGGCCCTGAGCACTATGGGACTTACCACCTGAGGTCATCAGTCCCCTAGAACTTAGAACTACTCAAACCTAACTAACCTAAGGACATCACACACATCCATGCCCGAGGCAGGATTCGAACCTGCGACCGTAGTAGTCACGCGGTTCCGCTCGGCCACCGCGGCCGGACAGTGTATAATTCTCCACCCCCGGTAGCTGAGTGGTCAGCGCGACAGAATGTCAATCCTAAGGGCCTGGGTTCGATTCTCGGCTAGGTCGGAGATTTTTTCTGCTCAGGGAGTGGGTGTCGTGTTGTCCTAATCATCATCATTTCATCCCCATCGAAGCGCAAGTCGCCGAAGTGGCGGCAAATCGAAAGACTTGCGCCCGGCGAACCGTCTATCCGACGGGAGGCCCTACTCACACGACATTTTATTTTAGTGTATAATTTGAATTCCAAGTAACTGTTGGTATTATTGACAACATAATTCCGCATGATTATCAACGTTGAACGGGAACCTGTGAGATTAGTGACTGTATCTTTGACCAAAACGGCAGCATATTTAAGTCCCTCTAGTACCGCAGCGAGCTGCACTCCACAGAGGTTTCTGGAGGGAGTTGGTGCTAATTACGAAGATCTTTCTGTTGGTGATAACACGCGCTGTCAACTCTGTCTAAAGTATGTGATCCACCTCTGTAGAGACTGTACTCTTGTTTCCATCCACTTACATAGTTCATTGTCAATTCTGGGCTGATACTAGGTTTCGTCTAAGGCTTATCCGTGTGACTGCCTAAATCTGTTGTTATATTCCAGTAATCCATAATGAAACTGCGCCGATGCGAACCTGTTGCAGTTCGGTGACACAGTGGTGAAAGATCATAAAGGTACATGGTACTGGTGGAAGATTTTTGTATAAGTCAGAATCTACTAGTGAAGCACCTCTAGGCCAAATGAGAATCGTGAACAACAAAGGGTCTTTTCCAAATTGTGCGAGTATGAGCACATATGTGGAGCCAGCTCACTGTCTCCTGAGTTCGAGAGGAGAATCATTAGGGAGAATTATTAGCTTCCTGGAGGTTAACTTGCACCTGATCGCTTTATATTGGCTTCAGTCTTCAGGGCAGCATCATCGGGTGAGCTGTGCAGTAGCTCACACAGGCTGAATTGGATTTCGATATAGAGTAAGACATACTCTAGGGTCGGCAACGCCCGCAACCTTCCCGTAATAGAATGTAAAATTTTCAATTGTTTTTTCGATATTTGTGGAATATATTTATACAAGCGGAACAAGTGAACTTCTGGTCGAAATACAGACCAAGGAATCAAAGAACTGGTTCGAGATACGAAAATGACCCAATAACATAGATCTTCGTTGTTGTCATCTATGTTACGCCCAAATACAAGCCGCGGATTTAGCTGTCAATATTTGTAAGGAATTCCGAGCAAATCAATCCTGAAATTTCTTCGTAGGAAGATGACATTCCATGAGGTTCCCTATTGCACTGTAGAAGGATCTGTAGTCTTCATAATCGCATCACACTGACGTTGCCTTGCAAATGACAATATAGGTCCGCAGCGTACAGACAAAGTAATACAGACCATAAGGTCGAACCTTTCTGCAAACTTTTGCTAACACAACGGGGCCCTATGTCTCCCTCATTTACACATGTAATTAATGCTCTGTTTCTCAATAAAAGATGTTGAATGCGAATTAACATAATTGGCGTGCCAAGCTTCTTTAACTGTTGTAGTAATAGTGGGAGCAGGACGCAGTCGTAGCTTTTGGTGAGATCCGTATAACAGACAGCAGATACTTGTTGTCACTAAGTGAGATCTGCATGTCTGAGCAACAGAGGTGACCTGACCTTACCTAAAACTGACTGCACCTCAGCGAGATTTTTCTGATTTTCTACAAACCATTTCAGTCTGTGTTTAATCATGTGTTCTAAAGTTTTGTAAAAATAGTCGCATTATAGCTCTATGTGAAGTAGCTACTGCCTGTAAATACGTACAGAGCATTCAGTTTTCAGCTCTGGTATAACAATTTGAGTGAACCGTACTGCAGGAAATATTTTGAGCAACTGTTTCTCCCCCTTGTGGAGGCCGAATTATATTATTTGATAAGCGGTTGGTCGTGAAACGGTATTCGTGAACCTGTGTATCAAGGCCTTGAGGAAATGTTTGAGATTATGCTAAAAGTCATTAACCAGTTGAATGTCTGCCAGATTGTGTCCCCAAAATTTATCTTGTTCCACGTTGAAATGAGCGTCAGGCATCGGCGGCCGGGAGAGTTCGGCAGCCAAGTGCGTCGACGCCATAGTGGGTGACTTGCACACCGATGGTGAGGATGAAATAATGATCACAACACAACACCCAGTCCCAGTGCGGAGAAAATCTGCAACCCAGCCGGGGATCGAACCCGTTACCACCCAGCTAAGCAGGCGGATCGTGGTAGCAGCTTTGGAGAAACTGTTACAAAGTATTTTCTAGTTGGATTTTTTCTTTCCTTTGAATATACTCTTCACAGTCGCTTGTAAGTGACAGAGTTGTATATAATTCTATTGTAGGGCGTCGACTATTAGCGTCAATGCTGTAAAAGCAAAAACTCTTGAAAATACACAATTCGGACGGAACGTGATATAGAGTTAGAGAAAAGTGTCTGTAACATCTTCCAACACTGCAAGTAAACTGGCATAGTACTTACAGACTTTGTCACGTTCGGAGTCATACAAGGTGCATTCAAGTTCTAAGGCCTCCGATTTTTTTTCTAATTAACTACTCACTCGAAATCGATGAAACTGGCGTTACTTCTCGACGTAATCGCCCTGCAGATGTACATATTTTTCACAACGCTGACGCCATGATTCCATGGCAGCGGCGAAGGCTTCTTTAGGAGTCTGTTTTGACCACTGGAAAATCGCTGAGGCAATAGCAGCACGGCTGGTGAATGTGCGGCCACGGAGAGTGTCTTTCATTGTTGGAAAAAGCCAAAAGTCACTAGGAGCCAGGTCAGGTGAGTAGGGAGCATGAGGAATCACTTCAAAATTGTTATCACGAAGAAACTGTTGCGTAACGTTAGCTCGATTTGCGGGTGCGTTGTCTTGGTGAAACAGCACACGCGCAGCCCTTCCCGGACGTTTTTGTTGCAGTGCAGGAAGGAATTTGTTCTTCAAAACATTTTCGTAGCATGCACCTGTTACCGTAGTGCCCTTTGGAACGCAATGGGTAAGGATTACGCCCTCGCTGTCCCAGAACATGGACACCATCATTTTTTCAGCACTGCCGGTTACCCGAAATTTTTTTGGTGGCTGTGAATCTGTGTGCTTTCATTGAGCTGACTGGCGCTTTGTTTGTAGATTGAAAAATGGCATCCACGTCTCATCCATTGTCACAACCGACGAAAAGAAAGTCCCATTCATGCTGTCGTTGCGCGGCAACATTGCTTTGCAACATGCCACATGGGCAGCCGTGTGGTCGTCCGTCAGCATTCGTGGCACCCACTTGGATGACACTTTTCGCATTTTCAGGTCGTCATGCAGGATTGTGTGCACAGAACCCACAGAAATGCCAACTCTGAAGGCGATTTGTTCAACAGTCATCCGGCAATCCCCCAAAACAATTCTCTCCACTCTCTCGATCGTGTCGTCAGACCGGCTCTTGCGAGCCCGAGGTTGTTTCGGTTTGTTGTCACACGATGTTCTGCCTTCATTAAACTGTCGCACCCACGAACGCACTTTCGACACATCCATAACTTCATCACCACATGTCTCCTTCAACTGTCGATGAGTTTCAATTGGTTTCACACCACGCAAATTCGGAAAACGAATGATTGTACGCCGTTCAAGTAAGGAAAACGTCGCCATTTTAAGTATTTAAAACAGTTCTCATTCTCGCCGCTGGGGGTGAAATTCCATCTGGCGTACGGTGCTGTCATCTCTGGGACGTATTGACAATGAACGTGGGCTCATTTTAAAACAATGGGCATGTTTCTATCTCTTTCCAGTCCGGAGAAAAAAAATCGGAGACCTTAGAACTTGAATGCACCTCGTAATTCAGGTCCTCTATAAACTTCTTTTTATATTCTTACCAGTCGGTTTTCCTGGCGTTGCATTTGTAAATGGAGGAGTACATTTTATTGGCCGTTATGCTGTTTGATAACTTTATCAAAAACGATATATGTTCCGAGTCAAAGTGTTCCTGCAGTACTTCCCTTGTTGTGGCTATCGCAGTTCTTGGCGAGGAGAAGCAAATTTCCAGGCCACTGAGATGTTGTCCTGGCCTCGGTTGCCCAGTATGCCTTTGATGGTTGAAGACTCATCTTTAAGAGCTATTATCACTGCAAGTAATCTTCCTTTTCTGTCAATAGACGTCAGATCCCAGGGAATATAATGCACATTGGTAATGTCTATTAGTTCCGGATGCTCAACAGCGCTGATAAAATCACATAGTTGTTCCATTTATTTTCCGGACCAGTGCTCGGTGTATGTATAACACATTCATGTTGCAAGTAGAAGGTCTTAAATGCACTCCTACTGCATCAAGGGCATCTAGGAAGATAGCTAAATTGAGGGTCCTGTGTTCATTTCCATGTTTAATGTGGAGAGTAATACCCGCGTAACCATAATGCCGATTGATTACGCTTATCCATTACGGATATTTTAGAACCCGTAACAGTTAATTGAAGGTAAATACGTAAAACTGCAACCAGTAACTTTTTTGAATAGTCACTTATTATTCCATGAACCGGTTTTCAAACCTTTTCAGTTTCATCTTCAGATGGTTTTCTGGAAGTTACAACACAATTTCTAGCATAATTCTGGGTGCTGGCTCTGTGACAAGAAGATGGGACACGCTGCACTGTATCACTGTGACTATTATTTATCTGTCGACATGGATGGAAATTAAATTTTTTACTTACTACGACAGTATGGGCGACTTTTTTCTATGGTGTCCATATGTCTGCTTCCATTTTGATGGCCAGCTGGTACATCACTTCACATACTTTTACACAAGCTGGCCATCAAAATGGAAGTAGACAGATGGACACTAAAGAAAAAAGTTACCGATACTGTCGCAGTAAGTAAAAAACTTTATTTGCATCCATATCGACAGATAAACGAGTCATAGCGATAGATTAAGGCGTGTCCCATCTTCTTGTCACAGGGCCACCACCGAGCATTACGCTAGAAATAGTGATGTAACTTCCAGAAAATCATCTGTAGATGAACGAGAAATGGTTCGAAAACCGTTTCTTGGAATAATAAATTATTCAAGAAAGTGGCTGGTTCTAGTTTTATGTATTTACATAACAGCGATTTCTTCAGTGTAGTTGGTAGCCCAGAAGTAAGATATTTTGACTTACATGTAACCAAACCCCTGCAAGAACACAGGCTGAAATGTGTTCTGAGGGTGGTAAGAACACTCCTTTACTTCATCCCAGTGAGCATACATTCCAATGTAATATTCGTTTAATGGCTTTCTTCGATGTCGTAAAAAACATGGATGATGTAAACTATAGCATCAGGTAACTTCCCTTATCGTCAATGTGATGTCATAAATATATTTAATCAATTCGTCTGTGGTGTGCGAATTGTTTGGTAAGCAACAGAAAAAAACTATAGCTACCTGTGAGTACTCAGGTCGTGGCTCTATGATATTTAATCAGTATGTGTACTGGTTATGTGACAACGTATAATTGTTCATTGAATGACTGAACAGTAACAAGTGGCAAAATTCCTTCCTCCTTACACGTCATTACTTCTTTAAAATGTATGTTGTTTGTAAAGTCAGCAACAATTAACCAAATTTGAATTTTTTTTTAATTTCTTTGTGGTAGCCCCCTTGATAGTACACCTTATTGGAAATATGTTGTTATTGTTAAGAACCTGCTAAAAGATATTTTCATATCCTAAACCCTACTTACACATCAGTATCTCTTTAAAATGTATGTTGTTTTAAGAGAAAAACAATTGAAATATTTTTCTTAATTTTTTGTGTGGTGCACATAAAGTATCTCCCTTTCATTTGATAATATACATAATGGTCGACACGTTGGTATTGCGAGGCTGAATTGCATTTTCCCATTAATTAACACACAATTTTAAAGAACATGGGTTTTGTAGAACAATAGCACAGACAATTTAGACATGGTGACAGCAATATGTAAGTGCTCACAAGTTAGCCGGCTGGTGTGGCCGTGCGGTTCTAGGCGCTTCAGTCTAGAACCGCATGACCGCTACGATCGCAGGTTCGAATCCTGCCTCGGGCATGGATGTGTGTGATGTCCTTAGGCTAGTTAGGTTTAAGTAGTTCTAGGTTCTAGGGGACTGATGACCACAGATGTTAAGTCCCACAGTGCTCAGAGCCATTTGAACCATTTTTGCTCACATGTTATTGACAAACAACGCAGAGGTGGAAATACTGTAGGTAATATCATTTATACATTTTCTCAGCCATTTTCTATATGTTGAGAACGTTGTGATACTTGATTTTGTGATACTTGACATGAAGATTGAGTGTGTTGCTAACATATTTCGCTGCTATTTTAGACACGGAGGAAACGTACTTATATTAGTATTGTAATTATATTTACGAAGTTCAGAGAAAGAAAAATTTTTCATAAGTAATACAGAAAATATGGAATTAAAAATATTAAATCTGAGGAGAATTCTGCCTTACACCAAGTATGACACAGATATCGAACTGTGCTCATTGATAAGTGCAACTTCACCTGTAAGCTACATCACTAGTGCCAAGCTACGCCAGTATTGTCAATCTAGTTACGTATTTTTGACACACAATAGAATACTTTAGAATGTATTAACAGTTAATTCTAAACTCAGATCGTTACGATAATTTTGAACATGGTAAAATGGTTCAAATGGCTCTGAGCACTATGCGACTTATCTTCTGAGGTCATCAGTCCCCTAGAACGTAGAACTAATTAAACTTAACTAACCCAAGGATATCACACACATCCATACCCGAGGCAGGATTCAAACCTGCGACCGTAGCAGTCGTGCGGTTCCAGACTGCAGCGCCTAGAACCGCTAGGCCACTCCGGCCGGCTAACATGGTAAAGATGGTGTCTGCATACTTAATGGCTTGTTTTGTTTTGTTACCTGGTAGGACACTAGGTTGTGATTGGTTGCATCGTTTCAACAGTGATGGCTCAGGTAAGGGTCACAGCTGGTAGGTGAATCAAAGTTACTGGGTTGTGCCAGGGGAGCAGCGGTGGAGGGGGGCGGGGGGGGGGGGGAGTTGTGGCTCCTCTCAGGCGCTGGTCGGATGTATTTGCCTCAGTCATTGCTTTGCCTTCCTATTGCTCATGCTCCTTTTCACTCCGTTTATAGTCGTTCGCTGTCTGTGAATTACACTGATATCTGATAAATTTCAGTCTTTTCAACTTAGACATGAAGTTTTTGGATTTAGAGTTAATTCAAGCGCAAAGCTTTTTCCGTCTTGTGTCCCCTGATGCGAATGTGTCATATCATTTTAATGAAGCCTTATTATCACTATGGCAATACTGAGAGATAATATGTACAGGGCTGACAATTCAGAAATTATTCAACAACGACCTCCAATATGTTCGTGAACTGATACTGCAGTTGGTTGTGACTGCTCTTTCCCGGTCTACGATCGTGCAGAGTAGCCGGATAATAGGGCATCAATGGATACATTTTGAGATAGTATGCAAAGTAAACAAGCTCCCGAGTTTAATTGTCAGAGAGCCCAGAAACTGTAATTATAGTAATGATAACAGTATTTAGTTTCTTTACAAGATAAACAACATAATACGATACTCTTTTTCATCGATCGTCAATCAAATGACTTACAATGTTCGACGTCACTAGTTATATAATCACTTTGTGACGGCAGATCATCACTTCTGTAAGAGCTTCGTATCAGAAAGCGTAAGGATTGTCAGTGCGAGTTGCTAACAGCCTAATCTGAGATAAGTAAGATCTGCAAGGGCTACGTTAGTAGGAGGCTGAAGAACATGCATAGTTTCTGTCCTGAAAGTCAATTCTTGCATCTTTACGATCTTCGTTTATCGTCACTGCATTGTGGGCTGGTTCTGCTGGCGTCATCATGGAGTGTTAATGGTCTAAGATGATCGCACCACGATCGAAACAGGTTAACATACAAATAAATTTTAACAAATTACATGCGGTCGTCGAATGTATGACGCCTTTATTCGACTGTTTGCCAGTTAAGAAGTTACAAAATTTCTGTTAACCTCTGTTGCCTGTCAAACAATTTGTGCATTCGCACATGTCTTTCCTTGTCTAAGCGCAATTTCCCTCATGATTCTGGCTAATAGGAGACCTATGCACGTGCTCAGTGTCCAAGTATGGGCCACAAAACTGTTTTGTATACAATTTATTTGAAGGCTAACTACAGTTTTCCAATATACTACGAAATAATCGTACACTTTACTTCACCGTGCAAACAACTGAGCGTTTATTGTAGCTCCATTTCATTTCTCTCTGGATCATACCACTCACTAACTTTAATGAAATTATTGACTCCAGTTCTAGCTCATTAATTAGGTCGTCAAAAGATGCCATGATTAGTGTACCTGAAAGGAAACAACTTTTCAGTTGTCAACATCTGTAACTAGTTTTCAGTCTTTGAACCAGGCTCATATTTTATCGGAATCCAACGTGGCTGACACATGGTACCGAGGAGGGCAGGATTGGGTTACGATTTTGGATGGGACCGTAATCAATTGCTGTTGTTTAGTTTATTTTTCAATCACGTACACTTTATTTGGAAACATCAAAAAATAAAAGGTGACAATAAATTAAGAAGAGTTCCACGGATGAAGGCCTTAATGACAACAAATTCAAAACTATTTATCGGCTGAAGGCCCCAACAGTGATAATTTAAAACTGTTTCACGCCTGAAGGACTGAATAGCAGTCTTAAGAACCAGTTAAACTACTTCAAACTGCAACTACAGATATTAAATTATTTTTAAAAGAACAATCATGAAAGTCTCACTGCTAGAATACAATTCTCTAATTAAAAATTTAAGACAAGTAACACTCACAGCTGAAGGCCTTAATGACAACAAACTGAAACTATTTCACGGCTGAAGGCCCCAATATTAATAATTTAAAACTGTTCCACGGCTGAAGGAATCAATACAAATCTTTTATGAGCCAGTTAAACATCTTCGAATTGAAATTAAAGTTTTTTTCAAACAGTCATCAAATCTGACCAAACCAAGGAGAGGGTGGGGGGGCAAAATATGCTTAAATGATCGACCTAGGGAAGACTCTCAAAACTTTGCTAGCGATGAGACTGGCAGCCAAGAGTTGCATTCACTTCACGAGATGATAACTCTGACTAGTAGCAGTTTAAACGCATGACCAATAATCATTTGCCGAATCTACCTAACATCCGATGACCAATACAAAGCTGTAACTGGCGGTCAGCACTGCTTCTTCAGACTCCGGTGTGTAGAGCATACGGAAGCAGAAAGGAACCACTACTATCATAGTAGGAAAAAAAAACACACCACCCGGCCCTCAAACCAAGGAAGCTGTCGAACTACACGCAGGACAGCAGTGGCAAGGCGGGGAAAAGTACACAGCCGTAACATACAGTAAGCTTCAGGGCAGGTAACTGGAGCGATAGCGGTCACTACGCAGGAAAAATACGACTGGTTGAACTTCACAAATAATAACATATACACTCCTGGAAATTGAAATAAGAACACCGTGAATTCATTGTCCCAGGAAGGGGAAACTTTATTGACACATTCCTGGGGTCAGATACATCACATGATCACACTGACAGAACCACAGACACATAGGCAACAGAGCATGCACAATGTCGGCACTAGTACAGTGTATATCCACCTTTCGCAGCAATGCAGGCTGCTATTCTCCCATGGAGACGATCGTACAGATGCTGGATGTAGTCCTGTGGAACGGCTTGCCATGCCATTTCCACCTGGCGCCTCAGTTGGACCAGCGTTCGTGCTGGACGTGCAGACCGCGTGAGACGACGCTTCATCCAGTCCCAAACATGCTCAATGGGGGACAGATCTGGAGATCTTGCTGGCCAGGGTAGTTGACTTACACCTTCTAGAGCACATTGGGTGGCACGGGATACATGCGGACGTGCATTGTCCTGTTGGAACAGCAAGTTCCCTTGCCGGTCTAGGAATGGTAGAACGATGGGTTCGATGACGGTTTGGATGTACCGTGCACTATTCAGTGTCCCCTCGACGATCACCAGTGGTGTACGGCCAGTGTAGGAGATCGCTCCCCACACCATGATGCCGGGTGTTGGCCCTGTGTGCCTCGGTCGTATGCAGTCCTGATTGTGGCGCTCACCTGCACGGCGCCAAACACGCATACGACCATCATTGGCACCAAGGCAGAAGCGACTCTCATCGCTGAAGACGACACGTCTCCATTCGTCCCTCCATTCACGCCTGTCGCGACACCACAGGAGGCGGGCTGCACGATGTTGGGGCGTGAGCGGAAGACGGCCTAACGGTGTGCGGGACCGTAGCCCAGCTTCATGGAGACGGTTGCGAATGGTCCTCGCCGATACCCCAGGAGCAACAGTGTCCCTAATTTGCTGGGAAGTGGCGGTGCGGTCCCCTACGGCACTGTGTAGGATCCTACGGTCTTGGCGTGCATCCGTGCGTCGCTGCGGTCCGGTCCCTGGTCGACGGTCACGTGCACCTTCCGCCGACCACTGGCGACAGCATCGATGTACTGTGGAGACCTCACGCCCCACGTGTTGAGCAATTCGGCGGTACGTCCACCCGGCCTCCCGCATGCCCACTATACGCCCTCGCTCAAAGTCCGTCAACTGCACATACGGTTCACGTCCACGCTGTCGCGGCATGCTACCAGTGTTAAAGACTGCGATGGAGCTCCGTATGCCACGGCAAACTGGCTGACACTGACGGCGGCGGTGCACAAATGCTGCGCAGCTAGCGCCATTCGACGGCCAACACCGCGGTTCCTGGTGTGTCCGCTGTGCCGTGCGTGTGATCATTGCTTGTACAGCCCTCTCGCAGTGTCCGGAGCAAGTATGGTGGGTCTGACACACCGGTGTCAATGTGTTCTTTTTTCCATTTCCAGGAGTGTAGAATCCAACAATGTATAATAAGAAGTGGAGGAAGGCTAATTAGGTTCGCCTTCCCCAAACGCTCCACTCGCTGATCTTCGTCTCGGTGACACTGCGAGCAGCAACACGCAAGCAAATGGCGAGATCTCACAATGTGGAAGTTTCACTACTCGAATTAAGGTCCACTCAACTTCCTGGGTCCGGGTGACAACGAGGTTGTACCCCTCGTGACTACAGCAGGGCATTTGTGCCACCAGTGGTCCTGGCTGCACAGACCTGGCTGCTCGTCCGTTCCCAACCGGAGACTCACACCACACGGAAACACAACAACGTCGCCCCAAAGATAATACCCCCGTTACTAGATACTGATAACCACCGCTCCTGTCACTAGCGGATAGACAACGCTTGCAAACGGAGTGGTGCCAATGAACACAAAAAGAAGACGGCAACAGTACCTATACCAACTAAACAATGCCAACCTAGAAATGGCACCAACGCGAGCCGCTGCACGGCTCAACCTCCCACTCTCAAATACAAAGCCGGGGGCAACCCAACTAGCGGTCTAGCCAGACTTCATTTGATTAAGATGGATCCGGTATTGCTCACTGGTACAGTTGTCAAACGGAAGATTGACTGAGCCTAAATTAATCATAATTGTACACGGAACCAGAAAACGGGGAGTAAACTTACCAAGGTTGCAAACACGCACCTCCCTCCTGGGAAAATTACGGACATACCGTACACCTGATCTCCCAGCTTATCTCTGAAGGCTTGTTGATTACAGTTATAACGATCAGCTTGTCTGTTGTGGGCCCTGAGAATATTGCGCCTAACGCGATTTCAGTTTTCTTTGACGACCTGAGGGATAATGTCCGCAGGATCTAGATCTTGAATCCCCAATAAGTTCGAAAGAGGGGAATTAACAGGATAAGCAAAGATCAGGGAAACCGGGGTAGCCTTCAAAGCCACATGGCTGGCGGTATTGAAGTCTACGCTAGAATCCCACTTACTGGGAGACTTCCGATGAAAGATAATCAGTGTAGATTTAAGGTTACGATTGATCCTTTCCGTGAAGGAGAGCTGCGGATAATACGGAGTGATAGTCACGTGCTTCACACCGCTTTGAAAACAGATGACCTTGAAGGGGACCGAAAGAAAGGCCGGCGCGTTATCACTAACGATTTGCGTAAGGGGTCAAAAAACACTAAATACGTTAGTTAAATGCGCAATGGTGGTAGCGGCGTCACATTACGACTCGAAAAAGGCCACGTAAACCTCGAAAACGCATCAATAATAACTAATACGTACCGATGGCCTCCTTTGGTGCGAGGTAAGGGCCCCACATAATCAATATAGAGCTTGTCCAAGGGGTAGGATTCGCGCTCAGAACTCAGGAAGCCCTGCTGAAGAGCGTTCTTCGGTTTGGCCACATGACACAACTGACACGGAGAAACCACCTCTGTAACCTCTTGGTCCATAGCCGGCCAAGTCAAATGCTCCTTAATCTTCTGAGAGGTCTTATAGGTTCCTAAATGCCGCCAATCAAAGAGTTGTTAAAGTAATGAAAAACCGGGCGCACTAGGGTGGCTGGTAGACAGATCTTAATCTCCCTGACACGCCCCACCCCTTTACACAAAATGCCTTTGCCGATAACATATTCATCCAAACGTTCTCCGGCCAAAACCCGTTTCTTAACCTGCCCCCAAGTGGGGTCCTTATCGTGATGGTCGGCAATGTCACTAAACAAATGAGGAATACCGCCTAACACGACACAACTGAGATTGCCCTCATCAGTTTCTTGGGCGCCCTAGCTAGATGGATGTTCCGTAAACATACGTCTGAGGACGTCCGCGAGCACTTTCTCAGTGCCCCTGATGTGCTTAACCTCGAACTGAAACGCAGAAATGCGTACCGCCCATCTCCGATACGGCCTGTTTTGCGCGGTCTAGCTAGCACCTAGCTTAAGGCTTGATTGTCAGGCTCTAGCTGAAATACTCTATGTTCGAGATAAAACAGGTACTTCTCCAGCGCGAACAAGACGGCCAGTGCCTCACATTCGTAAACAGAATATGTGACCTGGGCGCTGGTTAACAAACGAGACGCATATGCTAATGGCTGCCTTTGACACTCGAGCTCCTGAAGGAGATGCGTTGGTTTGGACAGTAAATTTCTTATTAAAATCAGGCACTCCGAGTACCTTAAGACTGGCTATAGCTGCCTTAATGTGGTCAAAAGCGGCCTCTTGGGCAGGTCCCCATTCAAAACACACCCCCTGTTCATTTAAAGGAGCCGCCAGCTGAGCCAAATTAGGGACAAAACGCCTAAAATAATTCGCCATGCATATAAAGCTGGCAATCCGTCGTTTATCAGTAGGCGGCGGCAGAGCTCTCATTGTCATAGTCCGCTCCTGATCAATGTGAATGCTCTCACTTGATACTAGATGACCTAAGAAGGATACCTGCTACCTGGCTAATGTCACCTTACTGGGTTTAACAGTCAAATCGGCCCCCTGCAACCTGGCAAAAACTTGTTAGATAAGTTCCAAATGCTCTTGAAACGAACGACTATAAATTACCAAATCGTGCAGATAATTATAAACACAGACTAACCTCAAGTCTCCAAGAATATTACCCAGCAAACGAGTAAGGGCGGCTGCGCCAGTAGCCAAACCAAAGGGGACCCTGTTAAACTCAGATTCCAATCAGTACAAAATGCCATAACGTGTTTATATTCTTCGGCTAAGGGAATCTGATAATAGCCCTGATTCAGATCGAGCACAGTGAACCAATTAGCCCCGGAAAACTAAGTAAAAGAGTTACGAAGATAGGTGAAGGAACTTCTAGGATAACCTTCGTATTTAGGCGACGGTAGTCAACAACAGGCCGAAAATCCCTCCCCTGATACTTAGAGACGAGGAATATAGGGGAGGCATAAGCAGATGTAGAAGGCCTAATAACTCCTTGCTCAAGCTTTTTAGAGATCTTTCCCCTTAGTATCTTCATCTTAGGCGGTGAGAGACGATATGCGGACTGCCTGACGGGAATATGGACAGATAGACGAATATGATAGTCAAGAACATTAGTAACTCCCAGTCTATCACAGAGAAGCTCTGGGAAGCTCTCCAACAAACTCTTTAGTTCAGAGGCCTGCTAGGAAGAAAGATGGGTGAGATCAAATTCACTAACCTTAGTATCAACAGCCAGCATTCCCGCATCTCGAAGCACCTTACGTTTAGCACATTCACAGAACCCAAATTTCTGAGTTGAAGCGAACTTAAAGAAAAAGGTGTACCCGGAATAAGCCAAGACAAGACCAGTTTTACCGATAAAATCCACACCCCAAAATCAAATCGAACGGCAGCTTCTTAGCCAACGCCAAAGACAAGGACCATGACAAATCGCCAACCGAGATGCTGCCTCGGACCTAACGATGTAGAGGCAACACATGCCCGTTGGCAACCCGACATGTCTGCACCGGAAATTGGACCGACCTAAGCCTCGCAAGATGACCAAATTCAAGGAAACATTCCAAACTCAACACTGAAAAGGAGCTACCGGAATCCAAAAGGGTACAAATAGGTTCGCCACCTACTCGAGAACAAATATAAGGCAGAGGAGGTGATGATCGAGCAGCGACATGGGCACACCAGGGTTTAAAGGCTAGATCCCGGTGTCGCTGCCAAGCCAGGCGTCTTTTATCGACTCTGGGTGTCCGCGGCTGAACGCAAGTACGAACTAAATCCCCTGTCCGACCGCACCTAAAACAACGACGCAATTCCATTTTAGCAGACTCAGCTCATGTAGATAACCGGAATTCTGCTCGACAACGCCCGCGGACTGAACTTTAACTTCACGGCATCTATCGTTCTAGAGCGTCAACGCCTCCCAAGTGGAGGGACGACCACGAAAAACAAAGTGTGACTTATCCGCGTCTTGTATCCCCCTCAGGACAATAGAAACTAACTCTTTTTCGGGCAACTCAACTAACAAGGTCAAACAGGTCGTCTTGACCCTTTCCACGTACTGATGTAACTCCTCTTTATCTTGTTGCATCTGCCAAATATATCTACACTCGAGTTGCTTGCGCACTCCCATGGTCAACCTCTCGCTAATTACAAGCTTCCTCAACTGCTGCAAGGAAAACCCTTCTGCCATTGCTATGGATACCAGGGTCCTCAATTTGCCTCTAGTTCAAGGATACAATAGCGACAAAGCTAGTTAATGCGAAACACCAAACGCATCAGCATGTTGCTCGAGCCGGCCGGTGTGGACGAGCGGTTCTAGGCCCTTCAGTCTGGAACCACGTGACCGCTACGGTCGCAGGTTCGAGTCCTGCCTCGGGCATGGATGTGTGTGATGTCCTTAGGTTAATTAGGTTTAAGAAGTTCTAAGTTCTAGGGGACTGATGACCTCAGATGTTAAGTCCCATAGTGTTCAGAGCCATTTGAACCATTTGAACCATGTTGCTCGAAGTGAACCAACAACCATAACAACCTTTCAATTTGCTCGAGTCGGTCGACAACTAATTCCGTGATGTCTCGAAACACATGCACGAGGGCATTAGGCAGCTTAGCAAACGCCCCACTTAACCTCTCGGGAGACATAAGGGCGTTATTGCCGGGCTCGCTACCGCACCGCCGGGACGTTAACAAATCCTTCTCCCAGGTCCTCCCATCAAGGTCTAAGCACGTGACCTTAAGCTGAAATTTACTAACCAAGGACCCTAATTCAGCTGTTGATTCCTTATCACGATACTCTAACTTTAATCGCCTTAAATCAGATATCCGGGTGCTCAAGTGTATCAACTGCGCCCGCTCTCTGTCTAACTGACTGCCACTAGGTAAGTGCCCTCTAAGAAACCGATATTATCCTCAAGACTACTAACGGTTTTAAACAAGAACTCAATGGCTGCCTTTGTCTCACCCACAACCTCCGGCGTTACGTCAACCGGCTGAAGCACGGTAGCACGTAATCGGGCTGCTAAGTCCGGAACACTAAACTCAATAGCTGGCGTCTTATTGCCAGCTCATAAATAAGTTGGTCCTTCCCCAACAGGCCGATGCCGGGGCTCTGCCTGACCGCCATTACAATTGGTCACCTGAAACATAACACAACACCAAACACAAATGCCGTATAACACTGGCAGAGTTACAGTTCAAACCAACAGCAACTTGAATGGCAACATTACAATCGTAACCACGCTCTGCTACCAGTTGTGACCTGGTACCAGGATTGGGTTACGATTGTGGACGTGGCCGTGATCAATTGCTGTTGGTTAGTTTACTTTTCACTCACGTACACTTTATTTGGAAACAACAACAAATAAAAGGTGACAATAAATTAAGAAGTGTTCCACGGCTGAAGGCCTTAATGACAACAAATTCAAAACTATTTCTAGACTGAAGGCCAAAATAATGATAATTTGAAACTGTTTCACGGCTTAAGGCCGGAACAGCAATCTTTTAAGAACCAGTTATCTTCTTCAGCTTGCAATTAAAGTAACTAAAATATTTTTAAAAAAAAAGTTACCAAAATGTCACTGCTAGAATACAATTGTCTAATTAAAATTTTAAGACAAGTAACACTCACAGATGAAGGCCTTAATGACAACAAATTCAAACTGTTTCTCGGCTGAACGCCCCAATAGTAATATCTTAAAAACTGTTTGACGGCTGAAGGCCTGAATAGCAATCTTTTAAATAGCAGTTAAGTTCTTCAAGTTGCAATTACAGTTATTAAAATATTTTAAAAGAAGAATCATGAAAGTCTCACTGCTAGAATACAATTCGGTAATTAAAATTTTGTCCGCAGCTCGTGGCCGTGCGGTAGCGTTCTCGCTTCCCGCGCCCGGGTTCCCAGGTTCGATTCCGGGCGAGGTCAGGGATTTTCTCTTCCTCCTGATGACTGATTATTGTGTAATGTCCTTAGCTTAGTTAGGTTTAAGTAGTTGCAATTTCTAGGGGACTGATGACCATAGATGTTAAGTCCCATATTAAAAAAAAAATAATAAAATTTTAAGACAAGTAACACCTCACAGCTGAAGGCCTTAATGAGAAAAAATTCAAGCTATTTCTCGGATGAAGGCTGCAATAGTAATAATTTAAAAACTGCTTTACGGTTGAAGGCCTGAACAGCAAACCTTTAAGAACTAGTGAAACATCTTCAAATTGAAATTAAAGTCATCAAATTTTTTTAAAGACAATCATCAAATATCTAACCAAACCAAGGAGGGGGGGCAGACGTTGCTCCAAGGATTGACCTGGGAAAGTCCCTCAAAACTTTGCAAGCGATGAGACAGGCAGCCAAGAGCTGCAATCACGTCACGAGATCGTAACTCAGACTATTGGCAGTTTAAACGCATGACCAATAATCATTTGCCGAATCTACCTAACGTCCGATGACCAATACAACGATGGAATAACACATCCAAGCAGGAACCGGTGGTCAGCAATACATCTTCAGACTCCGGTGTTTAGAGCATCCAGAAGCTGAAAGGACCACTATTATCATAGTGGGAAAAAAACACACCACCCGGACCACAAATCAAGGAAGCTGTCGAACTACACTCCTTACCGGACAGCAGAGGCAAGATGAGGAAAAGTGCACTGCTGTAACATACTCTAAGCTCCAGGGCAGGTAACTGGGGCGTTAGCGGCCACTAGGCAGGAAAAATACCACTGCTTGAAATTCATAAATAATAACATATAGAATGCAACAATTAATAATAAGAAGTGGAGGAAGGCTAACTAGGTTCGCCTTTCCCCAAACGTTCCACTCGCTGATCTTCGTCTCGGTGACACTGCGAGCAGCAACACGCAATTAAATGACGTGATCTCACAATGGTGGAGGTTTCACTACTTGAATTAAGGTCCACTCAATTTCCTGGATCCGTCTGACAACGAGGTTATACCCCTCGCGACTTATACTTCTTCCTAACTCACTACCGTATGACAGAAACAACAGCAACCCCATCACGCTCCCATGAAGATACATACGCTCCACGTTTGTAGATGAACCCCCATCTTCGGCAACGTTTTGCCCAGCTCATCAGGAAATTTTTAATACAGTCGCATCCTATGGAAATGTATTTGCTATGGTAGGTTTAGATCTGTGAATCAAATGCTTAGGCCGGCCGGAGTGGCCGAGCGGTTAAAGGCGCTACAGTCTGGAACCGCACGACCGCTACGGTAGCAGGTTCGAATCCTGCCTGGGGCATGGATGTGATTACCACTGAAATTTCGAAAGAGCACTTTGCGGGGAGAGTCGGGCAACATAGTACTTCCCCCCTGCACACTTGAGGAGAAAATTCTGACGATTCGACTGACGAAAGGTGTTATTAACGTAGATCGTGAAATAACGCACCCGTGGTGGCCGGCCGCTGTGGGCGAGCGGTTCTAGGCGCTTCAGCCCTTAGGTTAGTTAGGTTTAAGTAGTTCTAAGTTCTAGGGGACTTATGACCACAGCAGTTGAGTCCCATAGTGCTCAGACCCATTTGAACCAATCTAATGCTTCTCAAAAGTCTACAGATATCGACTCAACCCGGTTACTTGTAACCTTGGTTTTGAGGATATCTTGCGATACGTATGCAGTTTAACATTCGCAAGTTCAACTCTCCTCTTTATCTCTCTCCTAGTAATGCAAGTCTAACAGCGTAGCAGCAGGGCCTGCGTGGAGCTTATATACCGAGGCGAGAAAAGACATTTCATAAATATATATACAGAGTGGTCCATTGATCGTGACCGGGCCAAATTTCTCACGAAATAAGCATCAAAGGAAGAAACTAAAAAGAATGAAACTCGTCTAGCTTGAAGGGGGAAACCAGATGGCGCTATCGCTGGCCCGCTAGATGACGCTGCCATAGGTCAAACGGATATCAACAGCGTTCTTTTTAAACAGGAATACCTATTTTTTATTACATATTCGTGTAGTACGTACAGAAATATGAATGTTTTAATTGGACCACTTTTTTCGCTTTGTGATAGGTGGCGCTGTAATAGTCACAAACGTATAAGTACGTGGTATCACGTAACATTCCGCCAGCGCGGACGGTATTTGCTTCGTGATACATTACCCGTGTTAAAATGGACCGTTTACCAATCGCGGGAAAGGTCTATATCGTGTTGATGTATGGCTATTGCGATCAAAATGGCCAACGGGCATGTGCTATGTATGCTGCTCGGTGTCCTGGACGACATCATCCAAGTGTCTGGACCGTTCGCCTGATAGTTAATTTATTTAAGGAAAAAGGAAGTGTTCAGCTACACGTGAAACGTCAACCCCGACCTGCAACAAATGATGATGACCAAGTAGGTGTTTTACCTGCTGTCGCGGCTAATCCGCACATCAGTAGCACACAAATTGCATGAGAATCGGGAAACTCAAATACACCGGTGTTGAGAATGCCACATGACCATCGATTGCACCCATACCATATTTCTATGCACCAGGAACTGCATGGCGCCGACTTTGAACATCGTGTACACTTCTGCCACCGGGCACAAGAGAAATTACAGGACGATGACAGATTATTTGCACGCGTTCTATTTAACGACGAAGCGTCATTCACCAACAGCGGTAACTCAATACGGCATAATATGTACTCCTGGGCAACGGAAAATCCACGATGGCTGCAACGAGTGGAACATCAGCGACCTTGCAGGGTTAATGTGTGGTGCGGCATTACGGGATGAAGGATAATTGGCCCCCATTTTATAGATGACAATCTAAATGGTGCAATTTATTCTGATTTCCTACGTAATGTTCTACTGATGTTACTACAAGATGTTTCACTGCATGACAGAATGGCGATGTACTTCCAACATGATGGATGTCCGGCACATATGATGCTTGCGGTTGAAGCGGTATCGAATAGCATATTTAATGACAGATGGACGGGTCGTCGAAACACCATACCATGGCCCGCACGTTCACCGGATCTGACGTCCCCGGATTTCTTTCTGTGGGGAAAGTTGAAGGATATTTGCTATCGTGATCCACCGACAACGCCTGATAACATGTGTCAGCGCATTGTCAATGCATGTGCGAACATTACGGAAGGCGAACTACTCGCTGTTGAGAGGAATGTCGTTACACGTATTGCCAAATGCATTGAGGTTGACGGTCATCATTTTTAGCATTTATTGCATTAATGTGGTATTTACAGGTAATCACGCTGTAACAGCATGCTTCTCACAGATGATAAGTTCACAAAGCTACATGTATCACATTGAAACAACCGAAATAAAATGTACAAACGTACCTACGTTCTGTATTTTAATTTAAGAAACCTACCTGTTACCAACTGTTCGTCTAAAATAGTGAGCCATATGTTTGTGACTGTAACAGCGCCATCCATCACCAAGCGAAAAAAGTGGTCCAACTAAAACATATTTCTTTACATACTACACGAATATATAATTAAAAATCGTGGTTCCTATTTAAAATCGCAGTTGATATCCGTTTGACCTATGACAGCGCCATCTGGCGGGCCAGCCATAGCGCCATCTGGTTTCCCCCTTCAATATAGACGAGTTTCTTTGTTTGTAGTTTTTTCGTTTGACGCTTATTTCGTGAGATATTTGGCCCGGTCACGATCAATGGACCACCCTGTATATATTATCACATGCACTAATGTATGTTATTCCTTAGCTCTGTTGTCGTTAGTTCAACAAGTGGAGGACAAAATAAGAAATTATTCAGTTCTTACATTCTGATAACTACATTTGTTGAGTTACTCCATCGCATTTCCAGAGGCAGGTAATTTGTAAGAAGAGGTCACGATAATCCGTCAGTGGGACGACTGTGATTTATTTCTGTTCCAGGTAGAATATTATTTTTTTATCTATTCCAGGAAAGAACAAGCACACATGTAAATATTTGTAGTATGTTTTAAAATATAAGAATCATATCGAGATCTTTTTAATAATATTGATGAATAAATATAGTTACACTACTGGCCATTAAAATGATAAACGGGTATTCATCGGACAAATATATTATACTAAAACTGACATGTGATTACATTTTCACGCAATGTGGGTGCATAGATCCTGAGAAATCAGTACCCAGAACAACCACCTCTGGCCGTAATAACGGCCTTAACACGCCTGGGCATTGAGTCAAACAGAGCTTGGATGGCGTGTACAGGTACAGCTGCCCATGCAGTTTAACACGATACCACAGTTCATCAAGAGTAGTGACCGGCATATTGTGACGAGCCAGTTGCTCGGCCATCATTGACCAGACGTTCTCAATTGGTGAGAGATCTGGAGATCGTGCTGGCCAGGGCAGCAGTCGAACATTTTCTGTATCCAGAAAGGCCCGTACAGGATCTGCAACATGCGATCGTGCATTATGCTACTGAAATGCAGGGTTTCGCAGGGATCGAATGAAGGGTAGAGCCGCGAGACGTAACACATCTGAAATGTAGCGTCCACTGTTCAAAGTGGTTGCTGTCAATGCGAACAAGAGGTGACCGAGACGTGTAACAAGTGGCACCCCATACCATCTCGCCGGGTGATACGACAGTATGGCGATAACGAATACATGCTTCCAAAGTGCGTTCACCGCGATGTCGCCAAACACGGATGCGACCATCATGATGCTGTAAACAGAACCTGAATTCATCCGAAAAAATGACGTTTTGCCATTCGTGCACCCAGGTTCGTCGTTGAGTACACTATTGCAGGCGGTCCTGATGTCATGCAGTGCCAAGGGTAACCACAGCCGTGGTCTCCGAGCTGATAGTCCATGCTGCTGCAAACGTCGTCGAACGGTTCGTGCAGATGGTTGTTGTCTTGCAAACGTCCCCATCTGTTGACTCAGATATCGAGACGTGGCTGCACGATCCGTTACAGCCATGCGGATAAGATGCCTGTCATCTCGACTGCTAGTGATACAAGTCCGTTGGGATCCAGAACGGCGTTCCGTAGTACCCACCTGAACCCACCGATTCCTTATTCTGCTAACAGTCATTGGATCTCGACCAACGCGAGCAGCAATATCACGATACGATAAACCGCAATCGCGATAGGCTACAATCCGACCTTTATCAAAGTCGGAAACGTGATGGTACGCATTTCTCCTCCTTACACGAGGCATCACAACAACGTTTCACCAGGCAACGCCGGTCAACTGCTGTTTGTGTATGAGAAATCGGTTGGAAACTTTCCTCATGTCAGCACATTGTAGGTGTCGCCACCGGCGCCATACATGTGTGAATGGTCTGAAAAGCTGATCATTTGCATATCGCAGCTTCTTCTTCCTGTCGGTTAAATTTCGGGTCTGTAGCACGTCATCTTCGTGGTGTAGCAATTTTATGGCCAGTAGTGTATAAATGTCATAACGTGATCGTTTGAATAATACTCATGAATAAATGTAGTTATTTATACTATGAAACGAAAAAAATGATTTTTATATTTACATCTCAGATTTCAAAAACGTTCTGGTAGCAGACGCCGAGGCGTGCGGACGTGCCAGCAGCGGTAGCAATGGCAGCATTTGCCTGAAACACAGTAATTTGGTTCAGTTTCTGTTTTCTTTTTCTCTTCACGTGCTTATGCAAAGGAGTGAACTGTACCTCTGTATATTACTGTGTAGACCAGTGGTTAGCAAATTACTGTCTTTGTTTTTGCGTGCATATCCTTGTGCAAGGCGGCTTCCTAGTGGAACTTTCCCGCCTCGTCACACGTCACGCAACTCAATTTGAATCAGGGACCGTGGACTACAGGGCTACCGCAGTCACTGTCCCGGCAGACGCCGAGCCTTGCGGACGCGCCAGCAGCAGCAGCAGCAGCAGAATTTGCCTGATACACAGTAATGTAATTCAGTTTCTGTCTTTTTTTCACATGTTTCTGCAAAGGAGTGATCTGTACCTGCGATTTTACTGCGTAGCCTACGGTTTAGCAAATTAGGCGGCTTCCTAGTGTAATTACCGCCACGAAACACCACTAAGTTTAAATCTCGTGCTGGTACACAGCATCTAGTTTAGAAGAGTGCATTCTAGTTTGCATACTTATCTCGTGCAGTAGCTTTCGGGTAAGCAGAGTTTCTAGTAACAGACAACTGTAAATACACCCACTTCAGTAGAGAAATTTATTTCTGGTTAGGAGTTTGCTGTCTCAGGGCGTAGTGAGAAATCTGCAGAGCAAGTTTTAGTGTTGCTTTATTTTCCTTGTTATATTGTGTGTACATTCCAAACTCAGTACCGTCATTTGAGACCTTGTATCTATCTTTAGACACCACGAGATGGTTAGGAACTGTACTTGTTGTGAGTAGACACAAGGAGAATTGGCTGCTGTTCGTAAACAGCTGCAACCAGCGTCGGCTACCGTCGACATGCTTCTGGCTGATGTCCAGAGTTGTGACGGCATCGGGGCTTTGGATACGATACCTGGTGCCTTTGGAATCCCCTGGTGACCCAGATGTCGCTGCATCTTCTGATTCGCAACATGTGACCGGTCCGTCTTCACAAGAACAGACCACAGTCTTCCACTCGAGAGTGGATGGCAGACTGTGATGGGTTCGTGTGTCACTGAAACGAAGGCGAAAGAGGGAGCAGATCACTCGGCTGGCTCCCTAGTCTTCGCAACAGATACCCAGGGTTGACGATAATCCTGAACCAGCACGAGACGCCTCTCCTGTTGGGCCAGCAGCCGATTTTCCTGCACAGTACGAACAAGTTCAGAGGGTGGGCGTGCTTGTCTCTGAGGCTCCAATCTTAGACGGGTGATGGAGCCCCCCCAGGGAAATAGCAGGCGAAAAAGAACACCAGCGGGCACTGGGTATGTTTGCCACGGTGTCTCGTCCCTGATGTGGAAGAGTCGTTGCCGGCACCTATCGAGCGCACTGGGTGCATACGTTGCCTGGCGCTTGGGTTCTGAGCCGTTCTCGGTTCCTTTCGGCGGGTGGCTGATTTGGTGAAGGCAACTAGCACCACACGCTGGGTGCAGACCAAGCTCTTTATTTGCAGCATCGTTCTCAGAGTTGATCGCGGTCCTCTGGTTTGGAGCAGAGTGGAAGGTCTAAACTAGACGCTCAGACGACTCTGCGACGGTGTCGGATGCGAATTTCTCTATCTCCGCTATCGGGTACAGAATTTCAAGGTTCCCCTTAGTAAGTCAGGCACGCACTACACGCAGGAAGCGGTTACTAGAACAGCGGAGTAGGTGTGGCGTGCACGAGGGCTTTTTTAGGTTAGGGAAACCCTCCCTTGGGCTCAAAAAGGATTTGTCTGAAGAATTATCCACAATGCCCTCAGAGAACGTTCGTCGTCGCAGATCAGAGATAGAAAAGATTTATGTGACTTTTTTAGTAAATTGCAAGAACATCCAAGGAAAGGTCCCGGGGTTAATAGCCCTCACTGAATGTTATAAAGCACATATAGTATTAGGAACATAAAGTTGGTTGAAACCGGACGTTAATGACAACGAAACCGTAAGTTCAGATTGGACTATTTATCGTGAGGACAGGTTAGTCGCCAATGGTGGCGGCGTGTTCATTGCAGTGATGAATTCGACAAAATCTATGGAGGTTATCACGGATTTCGATTACGAATTAATCAGGGTGGAGTTAAGTATTAAACATCAGTCAAAAATAGTAATCAAATGCTTTTATAGACCGGCTGGGCCAGGAGATCTAGTGGGAGAGCGCTTTAGACAGAACTTGCAGAATGTCATTAGTAATTTTCCTGATAATGCAGTTGTAATAGGGGTTGACTTCAACTTGCCAGACGTAGATTGGGAGTGTCATGGTATCAAAACTGCTGCCAGGAACAGGGATTCGTGTGACACTGATCTGGATGTCTTGTTCGAAAATTACTTTGAGCAGATAGTTAGAGAACCAACTTGTGAGGTTAACGTCTTAGACCTCCTGGCAACAAACATACCAGAACTTCTCGAATCCTTTAACGTACAGGACGTTATCAGTGATCGTAAGGCTGTGATAGCATATATGGCTGCTGGTGTGACAAAGAATGTTAAGAAGGAAGATATTTCTGCTTTGCAGGAATAACACTATACAAATTTCAGAGTACCTGAGCAGTCAGCATCAATTATTCGCTGATGAAGACAGACGAAAAAAAATTAATATGTTCCGAGTAAGGTCTTAAGGAATGGGAAAGACCCACCAGGGTATAATAGCCGTGATAGAAAACTGCTACGTAAACAAAGATAACTTCACCTGAGAATGAAGAGAAGTAAAAACCTAGCTGACAAACAAAAGCTGAACGAAACGAAAGGAGCGTAAGGACGGCAATGAGAGAAGCGTAAATGACTTTCAAAGTAAAACTTTGTCAACCGATCTTAGTAAATATCCTAAGTGGTTTTGGTCGCATGTAAAATCAGTAAGTGGGGCGCAATCATCTATTCATTCACTCAGCGACAACACTAGCATCGAAGCGGAAGATGCCAGAGGGAAAGCCGAAACACTGAATTAGGTCTTCCAAAACTGTTTCACCGCCAAAGATCGCAACACGGTCCCTCCTTACAATCGTCGTACGAACGTCGAAATGACGGCCATGGAGGTAACCGATAGCGGAATAGGAAAACAAGTGCAACTGCTTAGTAGTGGAAAGGCGTCAGGGCCAGACGAGGAACTTACAAGATTTTTCAATGGTTATGAGAAAGGATTTTCTCTCTTTCTAGCAGTAATTTATCGTAGGTCGCTTGAACAACGATGGGTAACTATTGACTACAAGAAAGCGCAGGTCATTCCTGTTTTTAAGAAGGGCCATTGGACTGATCCACACACTTATAGATCTATATCGTTGACGTCAATCTGTTGTATAATAATGGATCATATTTTATACTCAAGAATTTTATCATTCCTGAAGAAGCAAAGTCTCCACCATAAAAGTCAACATGGATTGCTCAAACAGAGATCCTGCGAAACTCAGCTTGCTCTGTACCTCCATGAGATCCACAGCGCCTTAGACAATGGCGCTCAGTTCGACACCGTTTTCCTTGACTTCAGGAAGGCATTTGACACCGTCCTGCACTGCCGTTTAGTGAAAGAAATACCAGTTTATCGAGTACTGCAGCAGATTTGACACTGGCTTCAAGACTTCATTGCAGGCAGAACTCAAAACGTCCCTCTTATCGAAACAAATTCGACAGATATAAAGGTAATTTCCGGTGAACCCCAAGGAAGTTGTAAGGGGTCCATAGGCCCTTACTATAGCTTTGCACTTGGCACAGGTCGATAGGACAAACAATCGATTGTTTCGCGTCTACCGCGTCGGCCTAACCTTGGATTGCAGTGTTGGATGCAGTGATGGATTAGCGTGTGACGATAATGGAAAATGAAGAAAGCCTGTGCTGAGATTAGCCGTAATTAGATATGTATGACGAAGGCAGTGCCTATCTCCTTTTTTTTCTTTTGAGAAGAATATACGTTCATAATTAGTAAACTGTGTGGTGTTCCTTATTACCAGACACTCAGTATTATAGTATTGAGCAGGACGAACTGGAAACTAACAACTTCGGTAGCAGTCAATTCCGACTGCCAGCCCCATTAGGTTCACGGTCATGTTAATAATAAATATTGGGCTGCTAATCGATCAGATCAGGTCGGGATAATAAACGGAGGTGTTACAAAGTGTGGTAGGACCGTTACCGTTTACAGTATACATATAAATGTAGAAAGTATAGGATGCTGTATAAGGCTGCGCGCAGATCATGCGGTAGACTATAACAAAGTACCAACGCCAGAGGATAGTAACGATTTGCAGAATGACCTCCAGAGAGTTCGTGGATGATGCAGGGTTTGGCTGTTGACAGTGAACGTAAATAAATGTAATATATTGTGCATACACAGGAAAAGAAATCCACTACTCTACAGATACACTGTTAATGACAAATCGCTGCAAACAGTATATGCCGTAAAATATTTATTAATAACTGTCCGGAACGACCTTAAGTGAAATGACCATATAAAACAAATAGTGGGAAAGTAGATTCCAGACACAGACTCATAGGAAGAATCTTAAGAAAACGTAACTCATCCACGAAGGAAGTGGCTTATAAGGCGCTTGTTCGACCCATTATCGATTATTGTTCAACTATATGGGATCCCTACCAGGTAGGACCGATAAAGAGATACAGAAGAACCAACGAAGAGCAGCATGTTTCGTCACTGGGTCGTTTAGCGGGCACGAGAGCCTCATGGAGGTGCTAAACAAACTCCTGTGTCAGATGTTAGAAGAGAGACGTTCTGAATCACGGAGAGATTTACCACTGAAATTTCGAAAGAGCACTTTGCGGGGAGAGTCGGGCAACATAGTACTTCCCCCCTGCACACTTGAGGAGAAAATTCTGACGATTCGACTGACGAAAGGTGTTATTAACGTAGATCGTGAAATAACGCACCCGTGGTGGCCGGCCGCTGTGGACGAGCGGTTCTAGGCGCTTCAGCCCTTAGGTTAGTTAGGTTTAAGTAGTTCTAGGTCTAGTGGACTGATGACCTCAGGTGTTAAGTCTCATAGTGCTTAGAGCCACTTGAACCATTTTTGAGAAAATTCGGGAAATTAAAGCCAATATAGAGGCTTACCGAAAATCATTCTTCTCGAGCGCTATTCGCAACAGGGTTGGAGATCTCAGAGGTACAGAAAGTACCATCCGCCACAACCCATTAGGTGGCTCGCGGAATATGGTGTTGATGCAGATGTAGATGTGGAGCTAATGTGTGTAATAGTCTTCCTATAATATTCTTACTTCTGCATTGTATGAGTAAAGCATGTTACCGACATTCATCAGATTATAATATTACTTCATTCCTCTGCTTTAGTTTCTGCTATCTGTATACTATGTTATATCTTAGGTTTTGTTTTCACTTGCATGCAGTATTAATAAAAAACTTGGTTTTTCTAGAGGAGAAATGGAGTCTCATCACTCGCTTGTGTTTTTAGTGCATTGTTTGTTATCATCATACATAATTTTTTTATGTTTCGTTGCGCAAACCAACGAGGTGTAGAGACTGTGGATATGACACGCAAGAGAAATTGTATTCTGACACTATGACGAGAAAGGAAATTGACAGTTAGTGGTCCTGCAAAGACTCGAATTGGAAACTACTTCCAGCTCTCCTTGGACGTCCAAACACGTGTTTTAATTCCTAAGAGGCAATAGTCTCAACATGCTCTTGTCAGTTACTACTAACGTGTCAGATTACAATTGCCACCGACGTTCTACACCTTGGGAATAACATCGTTAAACTAGTAATACTGTCAAGAGGTGACAACGAATGTTACAATTCAGTCGTGTGATTGGAAAAGTCATATTTGCATCACAAAGTACTGTTAAGTGATGATTTCGCATTTGTATCCATGTGTACTATTTAAAGCCGTGCCGGATTAACCGAGCGGTCTGGGGCGCTGCACTCATGGACTGTGCGGTTGGTCCCGGCGGAGGTTCGAGTCCTCCCTCGGGCATGGATGTGTGTGTGTGTTTTTGTCCTTAGGATAATTTAGGTGAAGTAGTGTGTAAGCTTAGTGACTGATGACCTCGGAAGTTAAGTCCCATAAGATTTCACACACATTTGAACATTTTTTACAATTTAAAGTAAGTCACTGAGTTCAGCTTGTTCCATAGTGTGAAAGAATTCAGTAACTACTTTGTGCCAAACTTCAGAGACGTATTTCAAAAGCGTTGTGAATGTTACACCGCTACACTAAACTCATCACGAAAAAAATGAAAGAAGGGAAAAAAAAGATTGGCGCTTCAGCCAAAACCGGTATGTTATGTGGTTTTCATACATGAATTTATCTCACACATTTGCTTCAAGAAACTACATATCCCAAACTACGTCGCGATCATAATATTCTTGCTAAAAACGATGCCGATCATGATAAACAAAGCGTTTATCCAAGAGAGAACCGAAAATGCGGTTTAGCAGTCATTATTCGATTTGCCAAAGGAGTCTTCTGCAGAGACACCTCAGCATAGCTGTGGCATTTTTTTTTTTTTTTTTTTTTTTTTTTTTGTCGTCAGACTACTGACTGACTGGTTTGATGCGGCCCGCCACGAATTCCTTTCCTGTGCTAACCTCTTCATCTCAGAGTAGCACTTGCAACTTACGTCCTCAATTATTTGATTGACGTATTCCAATCTCTGTCTTCCTCTACAGATTTTGCACTCTACAGCTCCCTCTAATACCATGGAAGTCATTCCCTCATGTCTTAGTAGATGTCCTATCATCCTGTCCCTGCTCCTTATCAGTGTTTTCCACATATTCCTTTCCTCTCCGATTCTGCGTAGAACCTCCTCATTCCTTACCTTATCAGTCCACCTAATTTTCAACATTCGTCTATAGCACCACTTCGCAAATGCTTCGATTCTCTTCTGTTCCGGTTTTCCCACAGTCCATGTTTCACTACCATACAATGATGTACTCCAGACGTACATCCTCAGATATTTCTTCCTCAACTTAAGGCCGGTATTTGATATTAGTAGACTTCTCTTGGCCAGAAATGCCTTTTTTGCCATAGCGAGTCTGCTTTTGATGTCCTCCTTGCTCCGTCCGTCATTGGTTATTTTACTGCCTAGGTAGCAGAATTCCTTAACTTCATTGACTTCGTGACCATCAATCCTGATGTTAAGTTTCTCGCTGTTCTCATTTCTACTACTTCTCATTACCTTCGTCTTTCTCCGATTTACTCTCAAACCATACTGTGTACTCATTAGACTGTTCATTCCGTTCAGCAGATCATTTAATTCTTCTTCACTTTCACTCAGGATAGCAATGTCATCAGCGAATCGTATCATTGATATCTTTTCACCTTGTATTTTAATTCCACTCCTGAACCTTTCTTTTATTTCCATCATTGCTTCCTCGATGTACAGATTGAAGAGTAGGGGCGAAAGGCTACAGCCTTGTCTAACACCCTTCTTAATACGAGCACTTCGTTCTTGATCGGCCACTCTTATTATTCCTTCTCCGTTGTTGTACATATTGTATATGACCCGTCTCTCCCTATAGCTTACCCCTACTTTTTTCAGAATCTCGAACAGCTTGCACCATTTTATATTGTATATGACCCGTCTCTCCCTATAGCTTACCCCTACTTTTTTCAGAATCTCGAACAGCTTGCACCTTTTTATGTTGTCGAACGCTGTTTCCAGGTCGACAAATCCTATGAAAGTGTCTTGATTTTTCTTTAGCCTTGCTTCCATTACTAGCCGTAACGTCAGATTTGCCTCTCTCGTCCCTTTACTTTTCCTAAAGCCAAACTGATCGTCACCTAGCGCATTCTCAATTTTCTTTTCCATTCTTCTGTATATTATTCTTGTAAGCAGCATCGATGCATGAGCTGTTAAGCTGATTGTGCGATAATTCTCGCACTTGTCAGCTCTTGCCGTCTTCGGAATTGTGTGGATGATGCTTTTCCGAAAGTCAGATGGTATATTGCGAGACTCATACATTCTACACATCAACGTGAATAGACGTTTTGTTGCCACTTCCCCCAATGATTTTAGAAATTCTGATGGAATGTTATCTATCCCTTCTGCCTTATTTGACTGTAAGTCCTCCAAAGCTCTTTTAAATTCCGATTCTAATACTGGATCCCCTATCTCTTCTAAGTCGACTCCTGTTTCTTCTTCCATCACATCAGACAAATCTTCACCATCATAGCGGCTTTCAATGTATTCTTTCCACCTATCTGCTCTCTCCTCTGCATTTAACAGTGGAATTCCCGTTGCACTCTTAATGATACCACCGTTGCTTTTAATGTCACCAAAGGTTGTTTTGACTTTCCTGTATGCTGAGTCTGTCCTTCCGACAATCATATCTTTTTCGATGTCTTCACATTTTTCCTGCAGCCATTTCGTCTTAGCTTCCCTGCACTTCCTATTTATTTCATTCCTCTTCAACTGTACTGCCTACTGCGCTATTCCTTATTGCTGTATCTATAGCGTTAGAGATCTTGAAACGTATCTCGTCATTCCTTAGTACTTCTGTATCCCACTTCTTTGCGTATTGATTCTTCCTGACTAATGTTTTGAACTTCAGCCTACTCTTCATCACTACTATAATGTGATCTGAGTCTATATCTGCTTCTGGGTACGCCTTACAATCCAGTATCAGATTTCGGAATCTCTGTCTGACCATGATGTAATCTAATTGAAATCTTCCGGCCTTTTCCAAGTATACCTCCTCCTCTTGTGATTCTTGAACAGGATATTCGCTATTACTAGCTGAAACTTGTTACAGAACTCAATTAGTCTTTCTCCTCTTTCATTCCTTGTCCCAAGCCCATATTCTCCTGTAACCTTTTCTTCTACTCCTTCCCCTACAACTGCATTCCAGTCGCCCATGACTATTAGATTTTCGTCCCCCTTTACATACTGCATTGCCCTTTCAGTATCCTCATACACATTCTCTATCTGTTCATCTTCAGCTTCCGACGTCGGCATGTATACCTGAACTATCGTTGTCGGTGTTGGTCTGCTGTCGATTCCGATTAGAACAACCCGGTCACTGAGCTGCTCACAGTAACACACCCTCTGCCCTATCTTCCTATTCGTAGCGAATCCTACACCTGTTATACCATTTTCTGCTGCTGTTGATATTACCCGATACTCATCTGACCAGAAATCCTTGTATTCCTTCCACTTCACTTTACTGACCCCTACTATATCTAGATTGAGCCTTTGCATTTCCCTTTTCAGATTTTCTAGTTTCCCTACCACGCTCAAGCTTCTGACATTCCACGCTCCGACTCTTAGAACGTTATCCTCTCGTTGATTATTCAATCTTTTTCTCATGGCAACGTCCCCCTTGGCAGCCCCTCCCGGAGATCCGAATGGGGGACTATTCCGGAATCTTTTGCCAATGGGGAGATCATCATGGCACTTCTTCAATTACAGGCCACATGTCCTGTGGATACACGTTACGTGTCTTTAATGCAGTGGTTTCCATTGCCTTCTGCATCCTCATGTCGTTGATCATTGCTGATTCTTCCGCCTTCAGGGGCAATTTCCCACCCCTAGGACAAGAGAGTGCCCTGAACCTCTATCCGCTCCTCCGCCCTCAAGGCCATTGGCAGAATGAGGCTGACTTCTTATGCCGGAAATCTTCGCTGATGCTGATTATTTATCAAAATTTAGGCAGTGGTGGGGATCGACCTCGGGACCGAAGACATTTTGATTATGAATCAAAGACGCTACCCCCCTTTTTTTTTTTAAATCTCATTTTGTTCGCTTTTGATCGTTGCATCTGCTTAGGGCGGACGTCGTAAAACGTCAATTGAAGTTCGTTGTTAATCGAGTAACTCAGTTTTTTTATTACAGAGAGCACGTAAGCCTCTGACCGAACACGCTGAGCTACCGTGCCGGCACCCCTAGACCACGTGTACGGCTGTGGCGATACAATGTATAATGAGATATCTAGAACTTTTGGAAGGTTTGTGTTAATAAATACAGATTCGAGTAATATAACTGGAATTCATCACTAATATAATGGGAAAAAGTAAGATATTCACAGCTCATGTGTTTAAAGCACCAACACTAGAATTAAGGCCACACTGAAATTCAATAAAAAATGTGTTAGTGAATTCCATATGCGCCAAAATAGTGGAAACATACAAGATGCATACTGCCCCAAGGAATATCACGCTAACTGTTAAAAAATTATTATTCTTTTAGAAAGCTATATTAATTTATGGCTTTCCGTCTTTATTATACTTACGAAATTACATTCGTTGGTTGATACATTCCACGCGATACGATTGAAAGAAATTAATACGATGCTTACAAAATCTTCGTTGTGTTGAATCCACACTTCGACAATATTTGTTGCGTAATATTGACATTGTATATTGTATAGCTGAGGATATAAAATGTAGACTGGCAGTGGCAAGGAAAGCGTTTCTGAAGAAACGAAATCTGTTAACATCGAATATAGTTTTAAGTGTCAGAAAGTCGTTTCTGAATGTATTTGGATGGAGTGTGGCCATGTATAGCTGAGGATATAAAATGTAGACTGGCAGTGGCAAGGAAAGCGTTTCTGAAGAAAGGAAATTTGTTAACATCGAGTATAGATTTGTCAGGCAGTCGTTGCTGAAAGTATTTGTATGGAGTGTAGCCATGTATGGAAGTGAAACGCGGACGATAAATAGTTTAGACAAGAAGAGAATAGAAGCTTTTGAAATGTTGTGCTACAGAAGAATGCTGAAGATTAGATGGGTAGAGCATATAACTAATGAGGTGGTATTGAATAGAATTGGAGAGAAGAGAAATTTGTGGCACAACTTGACTAGAAGAAGGGATCGCTTGGTAGGACATATTCTGAGGCATCAAGGGATCACCAGTTTAGCACTGGAGGGCAGCGTGGAGGGTAAAAATCGTAGAAGGAGACCAAGAGATGAATACACTAAACAGATTCGGAAGGATTAGGTTGCACTAGGTACTGGGAGATGAAGAAGCTTGCACAAAATAGAGTAGCATGGAGAGCTGCATCAAACCAGTCTCAGGACTGAAGACCACAACAACAACAACGTTGTACACCTTCTTCAGTAGCGCGATACATAGATGTATGTTCCTGCCCATATTCGTCTGTATACACTGCTCTTCTGTGACGCTTCACATGCCGATGCAGTATGTGTTGAGACATATTAGGACGGAGAAAGGCGGGGCGCACAGTATGAGGTAAAGGCCTGACAGGCAGTCACGTGAGGGCAGATGGTATTATTTGACGTACAGTTACTATACTTACTCACCATCACTTACCGTAACAAAACCCCCGATATGCAAGCACAGCCGACGCTACCAGCTAGACAATAATAAATTCGTTAACGTGCTTAGCAGAAATCGCTGATATCGATACTTCCAAAGAGTTTTGAAATCGCCCCCTGCCGCCTGCGGCCTTGCTACCTTGGCGCAAATTATAAAAGGAATTTTCCACCGTTATAGAAACCTGCCGTTGTACTCGACCTGATACTCTCGTTGATCGACTCTTTGCATAAATTACAGCTTCGAGTGGCGGCATGTGTATTAACTGATCTCTGTTATCGACTTGAAAGTCGAAAACAGTTCATATCACTTTGTTCACAGTACTTTGTCAAGAAGATTCTCATTTATAGGAATATGTTAGCTGTGCCACGACTTATGGGCAAACCTAGTACGTCTCTGAGCAAAAAATTCTGGTGCGCAAAACGGATCAGCGAAAGGGAGCGCATGTGCTGGAAATGGCGATCAGGGCTGGAGCCATTCCTGTTCCTTATTTATATAAAGTACATGCTCATAGTATTAGTGGTAACTCAAAATTATTTCTGTTTGCTGATGACACTGGCCTGGCTGTAAAGGATGTCGTGAGCAACTTTGACACTTTTTCAAATAATGCAGTTCATGACATACCTTCATGGCTTTTAGAAAGTAAACTAACGCTAAATCACAGTAAACTAACTTGTTATAGTTTCTAACACGCAATTCAACAAAACACAGAATGGGCATATGATAAGTGAAACTGAGCAGTTCGAATTTTTAGGTGTTCAGATAGACAGTAAACTGTCGTGGAAAACCCACGTTCAGGATCTTGTTCAAAGACTTAATGTTGCCATTTTTACTATTCGAACGGTATCTGATGTAAGTGATAGTTCGACACGAAAAGTAGTCTGCTTTGCTTATTTTCATTCGATTATGACATATAGTATTTTAGTTTGGGTAACTCTTCCAATTCTCAAAGGATATTTTTGGCTCAGAAATGGGCGCATCGGGCAGTGAGTGGTGTAACTTCACGAACTTCTTGTCAGCCCCTGTTCACTAGTCTGGGTGTTCTCACATTGGCCTCTCAATATTTATATTCTTTACTATCGTTTCTTGATAACAACATCCGGTTATTCCCAAAAATTGGCAGCTGTCACTCATTTAATACCAGGCAGATATCGAATCTGCATTTGGATCGCACTTCCTTGACCCTTGTGCAGAAAAGTGTGCAGAATACTGCTCTATCCGTTTTCAGTAAGCATATACAATAATTCAAAAATTTTAGAGTTTCGTCATGGGTCACTCCTTCTATTCTGTCGAGGACTTCCTTAATACGTTAAGCTGATTCCTGTGTTGTTGGTTGCGTTTCACAAACCTATGGCCTGTGTTTTTTTTTTTTTGGGAGGGGGGAGGGTTCATGAACATTTTATTTTATCTGTTATTACTTTTATGTTGTTGTTTCATGTACTGACACGTTCCATTATCTTGGAATTTGCTTCTCAATTTGATCCTACGGAACTAGACGGGTAAGATAACTAAAAAATCAATAAATACATTACGGGGAGGGGGTATGGGGGATGCTGCGGGGGGAGGGGGGCTGCCAGGGGTGAGTGAATTATCTCAGAGCCCTCTGGCTTGCAACGTTCCCGGGCCCTATAGAGCATCCGTCTTAGGTTATCTGCAGACGACGCTGTCGTTTATCAACTAATAAAGTCATCAGAAGATCAGAAAACTTTGCAAAACGATTTAGAAAACATATCTGAATGCTGTGAAATTTGGCAGTTGACGCTAAATAACGAAAAGTGCGAGGTCATCCACACTAGTGCTAAAAGGAATCCGTTAAACTTCAGTTACATGATAAATCAGTCAAATCTAAGGGCTGGTAATTGAACTAAAATAATTACAAATATGAACAACTTGAGTTGGAAGTAACACATAGAAGATATTGTGGGGAAGGCTAACCAAAGACTGCATTTTACTGGCAGAACACTTGGAAAATGTAACTGAGCTACTAAGGATGCTGCCTACATTACGCTTGTCCATCCTCTTTTAGAATACTGCTGCGCGGTGTGGGATCCTTACCAGAAAAGAGTGACGGAAAACATCGAAAAAGTTCAAAGAGAGGCAGCACGTTTTGTATTATCGCAAAATATGAGAAAGAGTGTCACTGAAATGATTCAGAATTAGGGCTGGACAGCATTAAAACAAAGGCGTCTTTCGTTGCGGTGGAATCTTCTCACTAAATTCCAATCACCAACTTTCTCCTCCGAATGCAAAAATATTTTGTTGACACCGACCATCATAGGAAGAAACAATCACCACGATAAAATAAGGGAAATCAGAGCTCATACGGAACGATGTATGTGTTCGTTCTTTCCTCGCGCTATACGAGGTTGGAATAATAGAGATTTGTGAAGGTGGTTCAATGAACCTTCCGCCAGGAACTTAAATGTGATTTGCAGAGTGTCCATGTAGATATAGATGTAGTGGTAGCAGACGTCGTAGTTACACATGACGCGGGACATGGAGAGTGTGACGCTGGTTGGGACGTCAGACTGGAACTCAGCAGAGTGGTCCGAAGGGTCTAGTCTGTTTGCAGCAGGATCGGGTGTTGGGAGGTGTGACATGTTGGAATTGCGCCCGCTGGCTTTCGTGCTGCCGCTACCCGGATCGGCTGTCTTTAACATCAACCAAGAATCCACTCGGTGTGGAATCTTTCAAATACTCTTCCGTTCCTGTGCTGCATTTAAGTGGTGGTTGATGGAGATTAGTTCCACAACTAGTCCGTGGTTCCGCAGAAACGATCCCGCTGGAATCACAGCGTCGCTAGCTGTACTGTCCTATAGTGTGGGGCTGCTCAGTGGCCTTGTGTTAAGTGTTCCCGAGTTAGGGGGTACTTGTGTCCAGTTTGAGATATTCTGTGTATGATAGAACACAATGCCCGGGCCTGCCTGAACGTTAACCTGCGGATGCCGTTAGTGTTACCGTTGCTCATTATTTTCTGTGTAAGACAATAATGCCATGGATATTGATTTTGATGTTGTATTTGTGCATCTTAAACGGTGAAACCGAGAGCTCCTATTTGATCGTGGGTACTGAATTGTGTAAACTGCTTCTTTTCCGCGGGAGGATTAAAGAATAGTAATGCATTCGTCCTGGGGTTTGCTTGTTCAATTTTAGCAGCAGTGTGAACGAGCATACTTAAATTTTCTGGCGCTTCCTGCTACTTTTGTGCGCTCTCTTGTCCAGTGTTAAATTTTGTCATTAGCTTAACATGACTTCTTTCTTCAGCTCCTCACGATTTGTTCACTATTACAGGGGAAAGAGAGGCACATATCATCTTAACACTAACTATTCTTTGCGTTATTAGGTCGCTCGCCTGAAGTTTTTGTTTCATCGGTCTGCTCTAAGTTGAACTCACACCTGATATTGGCGTCGGAGGCTTGCATGGGTATTTAATTTTTATGTGCGTTTCTAACAGAATGTTTCGTGAGTTAGAGACAGGGCCTGCTCCTGTGCGAAGCCTAAAGGTCAGTGTGGCGGGTCGGTTGGCTATTGGGTGTCGTACGTGATAGCGTATTGCCGCCTGGGCGGCTAAGGCAGTTTGCACTAATTCTGATGTTCCTGTATTTACGATGCCGCTGTTATTCTGTTAATGCCCTTGTTGGTAAAATTTTACTTTAACTTTGCTACGGCGCTTGGAGCACTTGCTGTTTCTGTGATGTCCACCACTATTAAATCTCCTCTCCGAGCACTGACGCGCTATTACGCACGGCCGAGAAATGCATCGCCGGCCTCGCTCCTCCGTGCACGGATCGCTGCTTGCACCGCAGTCCTCCTTCGCGCGCTTCGAAAGACAGCGATTGGCCACCCAGAATATACAGCGACTCCCGCCGCCGGCTCCATTAACTGTGGAACCTTATTTAACGCCGCTATTGACGTCTACAAGCCAGTTCTCATCGTGCTACGTTCTGCTCCACAAGTCGGAACTGCTACGCTGCGGGGGACCTGCTGTTCGATGTTGATTTGGGTGCGCTATGGCTTAGAATCCGAATGCTAAAGTGGAACTTGGACTTCAACGTTCATTAGGCTTAGTATGTAACCGGGATTGTGATTTCCGCCGGAATGGTGCATATAACTTGCACTTCCAGGACATTGGTATAGCCACTAACAATTTACACAGTTTCCATAAAATGTTCATCTGCGAATTGGCACTTGCTAACAGAATTATTTTGTTTCAGTGTTTTGTCAATAAACCGTATAACGGAGATATATTTACTGTGTTACTCCTGGTCATAACACAATAAAAATGGCGTCGAGCCAGCATCCACCGGCAGTGGAAGCTCTAACCATGCAACTTATTCATCACTAGGACCAGAACCCGAAGATGCTACTGAACACCCTCCAACCATTTCTTCAAGGCCTACTGCAGACGCAAGCAACTAAGCAAGTGCTGACTTTTCGTTCCTTTGGTTCAAATGGTTCAGATGGCTCTGAGCACTATTGGATTTAACTGTTAAGGTCATCAGTCCCCTAGAACTTAGAACTACTTAAACCTAACTAACCTATGGACATCACACGCATCCATGCCCGAGGCAGAATTCGAACCTGCGACCTTAGCGGTCGCGCGGTTTCAGCCTGTAGCGCCTAGAACCGCTCGGCCACTCTGGCCGGTCTTCCTTCCTTTGATGAGGCCTTAGAGGATAGGGAGGCCTACGAATAAATATTACTGGGACATTTCCAAACGTTCAAGGTATCGGACTCCAGCCATATGAAACCTTTGTTTCTGTCTTGGTCAAAACCTGAGTTTTACAGGCTACTGAGCAAACTGCCTCCCTTATTTTAACCTTCAGAGCTCACCTTTCCAAATATTCGTTCGTTTCTGACAAAATATTACCAGTAGCATACCCATTTTATTAGCTTCCAGGTAGCATTTTACCAGTGCAAGAAACAGTCAAACCAGACTCATAGAGATGGGCCGCCGAGTTGCAAGTATTAGGCAGAAAACATTTTGCTACCCCCAAAAGTAAGGAATCTTACGCAGAAGAAATGATCAGGGACATGATTATCCGAGGTAATCCCCACAGGGCTTTCCGGCACGAGACACTTTAGCTCGAAGGTCCGTCATTAGGCGAAGTTTTCCACTTAGCACAAAGCTTCGAAGTAAGCCGAGCAGCGGGCAAGGAACTAGTCGTAGATCGACATAGCAGCCGTTAACGTAACCACATCCCAGCCAGCAGCCAACAGCCACACTAGTGGCGATTTGGGCATAGCAGCAGTACAGGAGGGAAGCCTTAGCATCAGCCAACAAAGTCCTCCACCCTGCTCGAGCCGATCAAGCCGGTGTTGCGTTCCGAAACGATTGCTTTCTTGTCCGGATTGCTTCTAAAAAATCAACGTAAATTCTCTTCTGACAGATGGGCCTGTTGCCAACATTACACTTGCAACGGCTATTTAGTTTCTGTGTATCTTAAGTCCAGTCAGGCAAGACAGCCTCCTGCCCAACAGATGGATGTTAATCTGGCAGCCACAATAGACCATCAAGAGATCTCCAATAAGTTTTTCGTTGAAGTGCAAATTGCAAAAAAACCACTTCAATTACAAGTCGACACTGACGCAGCCTTGTAAGAAGCAAAGAGTTGTCTAATATTGTGTAATAAACATATCATCCCAGTATACGCCTAAGTCGAACGGCGAACGACATATCATAACGTCATCCGCCACACTACCTTCATAGTTGTTGACAGTGATTCCGCTGAGAACTTCATGGGACTGGACTCTTTCCAGAAATTTGGATTTTGAGTAGAAGACTCTGTGAATTTGGTATATAAAGGTGTTCCGTACTCGGACCTAGAGTCACTTTGCCAGGATTATAAGGACCTGTTAACTCAGGAACTCGTCATCGTAAAGGATTTTGTGGCACACATCGCACTGTACCATAATGCTCGGCCTGGTACATTCGAGCCCACCCCATTCCGTTAACTCTCAGAGACCAAGTAAGAGAAGAATTGACTCGCCTAACTGCTGTTGGAATTTTAGAATCTGTTCCTTGTAGTCAGTGGACAACCCCATTAGTCACTGCGCCACAGCCATCGGGGCTATAACTGTCAACGGCCAGTCAGAGATTGAGACGTAAGCTATTCCTAAGCCGGAAAAATTATTGTCAATATTAAAAGGTGGAATCTCCCCCTTGATGCAGACTAACTTGTATTATGAATTAGTGACCATGGGTGCTCAAATCAAATGGCTCCAAACACTATGGGACTTTATACCTGGGGTCATCAGTCCCCTAGACTTAGAACTACTTAAACCTAACTAGCCTAAGGACATCACACCGATTCATGCCCGAGGTAGGATTCGAGCCAGCGACCACAGCATCAGCGCGGTGCCGGACTGAACCGTCTAGAGCCGCTCTTCCACAGCGGCCGGCTGCCATGGGTGCATTATTTGACGAAGTCCGTTAATAACACCTTTCATCAGTCGGATATCCTTCATAATTCTATTTCATTACAGTGAACTGAATTTCATCACCATAAAACTTCATCAACAGTGGCCTTATTAGACCTTGGACTCTTGTTCTGACAGTATTATGACAGTGGTGTTAGAGTGCTCCTACTTTCGCCTGGGTCGGCAACCTACAAAGCTGTGCGGCTTTCGAGGTTGCATTCTCGAAGGCGTTAGAGCCAGTCACTTCCCGAGATTACTTTCGTCACGCTTTTAAAAAGAATTTGTACACCTCACAGAGCAATAATTACATCTGAAATGATTTCTCCACTGAGAATAGAAATAACATTTTAACTCGATGCAGGATCTCAACAGTTTCTTACACTTAACACGCCGCACGAGGTTTATCGTGTGAAACGCTTAATGTGTGGTACAGCAAGTGTCCGTGCCATTTAGCAACGGCTTTTGGAACATTTAGTACTCGAAGTGGATGGATGGATTAACTGCTTAGACTACATCATTGTAACGGGGGGAACCACTGAGGACCTCCTCCGCGAGCTGAACTCCTTATTCAGCATCTTAAGGGAGGCTGGTCTAAAATGCCGAAAAGTAAAATGTTTTTTCTAGCCGAAGATTGAGTACCTAGGCCACATCATTTCCAGCTGAGGCATTCATCCATTGGATAAACATTTCGAATCCATAATCAAACTTCCCAGAGCAACAACGCTCAAGAAAATTTCATACAACCGAAAGTTCTTGCCCGCAGCCACAATAGAAAACGCTCCCTTGTCCCAGTGGTGTAAAAGAGGACTGCCTTTCCAGTGGACACCAGCTTCTGAGCGCCCCTTGCATAGACTGAAATCCCAGTCATTGACGGTGCCGTGCCTCGCACATTTTGATCCAAAAAAACAGGTAGTTATTACGACGGACGCATCTGATACAGGCGTCGGAGCGGTCATGGCACCGACGGAGGCGGGTGGCTCCGAGCACACTGAGGTCTACGTATCGAAAACATTGTCTGACAAACGACGCAGGTATTCCCAAGCGCTGGCCGTCATCTTCACATTAAAGAAATCCAACATTTCAGTTTAAGGCGCAAAGTTTCACCTCGTCACAGACCATAAACTGCTGATCTTATTCAGTCCAGCAGCAAAGATACCAAGCCGGACTGCTCTCCGCCTTCAGCGCTGGACTTTATTTTTGGCACGCTACCAGTATGAGATTCACTTCCGCGACACGACTGAGCATGACAACGCTGACTCCCGCCTTCCATGAGGACCCGATCCAGAATTTTCAAAGAAGAAAAAGTGTGTCCAAGACATATATGCGACACTCATCAGTGAAGAGAAAGTGTTGCCAATTCTGAGCGCTACATTCGGCATGTTGATGGGCCAATCTATACAGCTGTGCATGGTGTCATGGTTGCAAAGATGGACCTCGCCATGGACGTTGGAAGTGAAGCTACGCATCATGCAGCCTATTGCCCGCAGTTTGAGTCGAACTAGACGTCCTGTCGCTCCATGAAAAGCATTATTCAAGATGGTGGCGTTGTTGTCAGGGTTCCTCCGAGCCATAATCCGTAGGTAGCCGTCATCCACTGCAGTAGTAGTCATTGGGGGGCCTGAGCGAGGCATGTCATCGACAGCTCCTGCCTTTCTGTACCTCCTCCATGTCCGAACGCTGTTGTTTGGTTCACTACCAGACCCTGGACACTTCCGTTGTTGAGAGCCCTTTCAGTCATACATGGTTGTTTCCATCTTTTGGCGGGTTTAGTGACATCTCTGAACAGTCGAAGAGACTGTCTGTGATACAACATTCACAGTCAACGTCTATCTTCAGAAGTACTGGCATCAGTGGAGGTACAAAACCTTTTTTGATGTGTGTATTTATTGTGTTATTCCTGATTATAATATTTTCCAGTTTTGGGTTCCTGGGTGGTTAAGTTAATTATCATTCCTGCAAAGTCCAAGAAGTGCTTAATAATTCTTGTTAAATAAGATTAAATTCGGGAGTTGATTTCTCATTAGCACTGTAGAATAGTTGTCCAGTTTTTATTTCAACTCTCTAACGAAGCCCAAAAGATTTTGTTCTGCGTTAATCGAAATATTGTTATCACTACTAAAATTGTTTTAAATATTCTTTGAAGACAGCATTTAAGGCTTATTATGTAGCTTTAAGTAAGTTGTCTTTTTGAATGGTGCTTAATCTTCATTTGGGTGCAGCCCTTCAGTAATCAGTAAATTGCAGGAGTCGAACGAATATGATTTAAAGAATCTGCTGATATTTTAGTCAATATTTACGCCGCTAACATTATTTTCTATTTCTCATTTTCATATTCAATGGAATCAGTCATTTATACGTTATACTAACTTGAATTGTGAATTAGTGACCATGGGTGCACTATTTCACGAATTCCAATAATAATATCTTTCATCAGTCGAATATCCTTAATAATTCTATTTCATTACAGTGAACTGAATTTCATCACCATAAAACTCCATCGACATTAGTAATTCTTTCCCTGTAGCTAAGACTAACTCTTCGTCTCACTATTATCACAGTGGTGACAGAGTGCCCCTACATTCGCGTGGTAGAGCAACCGACAAAGCACCCCAGCTTTTCAGGTTGCATTGCCCAAGGCGTTAAGGCCAGTCACTTCCCAAGATTACTGTCATCACGGGGTGTGTGTGTGTGTGTGTGTGTGTGTGTGTGTGTGTGTGTGTGTGTGTGTGTGTTTGTGCGTGTATCCCTGACCAAGCAATAGTGAAATCTGAAATATTTTCGCTATTAATAATAGGAATAACAATTTGATTTCTCTTGCAACGTGTGCATTCAAACGCATGTCAAAATATAGGTCGGATCTTTATTTAACAACCCCAACGTAATTCACTCTTATTTTTACTGTCAATAGTCATATTGACATTTAATGTTACATTTTAATGACTAAATTAATAGCAGTTATTTATTGTTGTGAGATCTACCATCGACATCATAGTGTAGGTCCTCAGGGCATGATAATTGAGTAAAGTTATAAGAAGCGATCGTTTTTCCATTGATTATGAAGTAAGAAGTTTAGCAGCGTCCTTTAGCGAAAACCAACGAATTTTTTTAGTACTCAAGCTTGGGTCATTCTTTGCCCCTTCCTCTGTTTCTTGTAACTTTAATTACTGGCTATACAATTTTATCTGTCTGAGACTTAAATATAGTAAATGAATTCAGTCCTACGAAATGGTGCACCTCGACTGGCCATTAGTATTAATTTGTTCTTATTAATAATGGTTGAGCTCTGTGGCTGTAGAGTGAATTACACGAAGAAATGAACCAAGCAGAGGACGCGTAAAAGATGGTACCTAAATGAAATCTTATTTTTCACTGGGAAACTGCGGCATTCGAAATACACTCCAGTCAAAATAATTTCCGGTGATGAAAAAAAAAGTTACACACCAGTTTGTGCAAAGCACGGATTATGCTGTCTTATTTTCTAATATCCTTCATATTTCCACAAACTCTGATTCTTCCTACATGTCACTGCAAACATCTCTCATTTTTCGGCTACAAAAGGACGGATCCTTTGTCTATGTATGCTACCTTCCATTAGTTAGCCCAAAGGGAAATTCCCTTACCTTATTTACTGTGTTATTTACACATCGTCGAGCTCCTTTTTCCGTTTTGAACATCATAGTAGAAATGAAACAAGCAGTCACTTCACTCAAAGAATATAGATGTCTTACATAAAGCCAAACAAGAGGTTTCTATTTATTTCTCGTGATACATATAAGGAAAGTTGTCCGTTGATTTACAATCACTGCCAAATACTTTTCCGTAAGTGAGCAAACAAAGGCATTTCTGAGATAACACATGACCGCAGTCTGAATAGCTGTTGAAGGAAACCACAACTTTATGTTCCACAAAATCTCTAATCACCAGTTTACTTTTCAATGCAGGTCCTATCATGCTCAAAGGAATCTAGACATTTTGACTTGCTTTCTACCCCACTTTCAAGCGACCCGCGTATCGCAACTTCCTTGTATTTTCTGTAATCTCTTTCCGGTTGCTGCAAGTGAGCTCTAAGGACACAGCGCTTTATGCTTGTCAATGCAGATACATATTAATTCCACGATAACACAACTATCAGGAAACACGTTATTAGAGATGGCACAGTATAAAATACTTGTAAAATAAACTTTTACAACATACGACATTTCAAAATAGAAGTTTCAACTTGAACACACCAGAAGCAAGTTTTTCCACTGTCCTGGGACACGGGACTTCCATTCAACTACTACTTCCCTGTTAACTAACCTCTAAATACCTTAAATGTGCCGCGCGGGGTAGCCGTCCGGTCTCAGGCGTCTTGTCACTGTTGGCGATGCTTCCCCCGTCGGAGGTTCGAGTCCTCCCTCGGGCATGGGTGTGTGTGTTGCACTTAAGGTAAGTTAGTTTAAGACAGATTAAGTAATGTGTAAGCTTAGGGACCGATGGCCTTAGCAGTTTAGTTCCACAGGCTCTCACCAAAACAAAAAAAAAAAAACTTAAATGTGGTTACAAATCACATGTAATAAAATATATGAATGTTTAAACTCACAACTACATGGCAAAGTTTTTTGTTAGATTGGGGTTTCGAACCCAGAAGCCAATCGGACTTTTAATTAAACACAAACAAATAATAGGTATCCCAAATTTTTTCCAATGATGAATTGACTGAATCCATAATGGCGAGATGGAAATCTTTCACTTTACCGGGATATACTGTAACACATCAGCTTCCTTCGTCATCTTTCATACGGGAATAAATGTTAAATATCGATTTATTCATTAGTAGCGAGGTGTGCGCATATACGAACTGGAAATAAAGTGACGAAAATTATTGGGCTTAATGCAACAAAGTATGTTAATTATCGAAATATTTTTTTCTAGTAGTTTTGAGTGGCGTATCTGAATGTAAAATGATGTGATGAAAAGTCTTACTGGGAGTTGGAAAAGGCACCAATCGGTAAGGCATTAAATATAATTACTTTTCACCCATAGTTCTTTTCGAACACATCTAGCATCGTCTGTTTAAGGTATCGGTTTGATTCACACTTCAGGCAACAATTTTAACAACCTCAGAAAGCTCATCTTTTGGAATGACACGATGAAAATTTTAGTGTCGAATCAGGATTAGAACAGCTGCACACGACATTAGTGGAGACTATGAGTCTGAGTTGAGAAAACAACGGAAGCGTATTGTCCCCAAGTGTTCGAACCCCTTCAAAGGTAAGATCTGAGCTCTAAACGCAATCCTTCATCAATATTAAGATCAAATCAAGTTAAGATACAATTAAAAATGACTGTCTGTGAACTTACATCACAATTACTTCAACTGTTATATGAAATTTGTGGTGTAAGAAAACTAATAGCTTACAGAGTTTCGGCTTGGCAAGACTTCCACCTCTGTCATGGCCCAACTTACACTGACTCTCCTACAGCCAGTAGTGAAGTGAAATTATGTTTAAAATGGATCTGGAACCACGGTGCAGCCCTTCGTGGTTCCATCAGTGTTACCAGAGGTAAAGATGAGCTGTGTGAGCTTCTTAAAATCGTTGCCCGAAGTGTGAATCAAACCCAGACCCTAAACAGACAATGCTAGATGTGTTCGAAAAACCAACCGAACTACACATGCCTACTCCAGATTTTGTCACAATGAATCATGCTCCATACTGGATCGTAATTATGACTTCGCGGAGGTGAACTCCAGTCATCCAAAAACGTTAATTTCCTTAATTTCCATAACGCCCATCACCAACTGTCTCCATTATACTTTGGACTTGAACAAATAATAATCACGTAACGGCCATTACACAAAGTAGCACCGTGGTAGGATGCAAAAAATGCTACAGGATCCATTGCATTCCACTTAAGCTGCTGTGGTGGTATGTGTATTTGTATTAGAGTGCTGAACACTTCTCGCTGCTTTACTGAACATAAGAGAAAAACGTAAAACAGAAATTAACCATCAATATATCCTATCACATTCACTGATGTATCTCAGGCACCTAAGTGATTCCAGCGTGGCTGCTGAACGGGTTCTTTTGTGCAGTCAGCATACTGCGGATTGGCGTTCCCGTTTAGTAGCAGCCCTTTGTGAATTTCATTGGTCGGTTTTCTTATTTTGCGACCGCAATGGGTCTGCGTTCTCATCATCGGATGGCAACAGCTATGGACACATCCTTGGGATGCAGTTCGTAACATAAAAAACTCTTTCGTGCAAGCAGATGCGTAACGCTATGTTTTGTGGACACACTGGCCTTTCCTTCAGACATTTTTGGTAGGGCAACAACTATTTTCTTTCCATGAAAAATACTCACCGTGATTCTAATGTCTATCCTGTCATCTTGATTTTTAGTTTTCTATTGCCTACTTAAATTGATTAAGGTAAATGCTGGGATAATTCCCTTGAAAGGGCAGAGTTGATTTTCTTAGCCACCCTTCACGGTTCAAATTCTCCATCTCCATTCACCTTGTCATCAATGGGATGTTTAATCCCAGACATACTTTTTTCCTTTTTTCCTCAACATTGTCCACAGAATGCATGCAGCATGAACAGTCACAGTTCATCACATTTACCAATAATGTGGTGGACCGTAAAGTTAAAACGTAAAAATGTACCTAAACAAAGGCTGGTAGCCATCTTGAAAAAATTCCACATTCAAACGACAGTACTATAAACGAGGAAACCTTTCTCTCACGTGATTTCTTCGGTGCGTGTTTCTAGCTGCATCTCGCTTTTAAATCCAAAGAGAACAAAATGTCACTCGTCTTTGACTTTCTTGTCTACTTCACTCTCTGTTTTCAAACGGTTTACTACAAGAACAATTGTTCTACAACATGGCGAATATATCAACCTGAGTGTCAACATTCCAAACAATACCACTAAGAACTGATGCATCAATATACCTTTGCAAGAAAATTTGCTTGCATGTTCTCATGTTCTGTAATAATTTCCGCTCTCTATGATGTGTCAGTTCGTGCAGGTGGCCCTTTTGTGATATTATATCAGTGATCACAAAATCAGGTCGGAACTGCGCACTGCATTGCCGAGGCAGCTGACGAATGACGATACGGCAGCAAAAGGCAATGAATGTTTTTGAAACGCTATAATTAACCTCCAGAAGCCATAATGGTCATCTAGTGAGGAGCATCCTTCGTTATGACACAATGATGAGCCAGGCATAGTCCGGCGTTCTTTTCGAATGCTTCTAGCACCGTATCTTTCAGGTCTTGATTCCGTTGACATTTCGGGCAACAGTTTGTAACAAGGATATAGACTCTCTTCATCTCTGGTGATACCAGTGATTAACAATGTGACGTTGTACCCATAGTTCCAAATCCACTTAAGACGTCATAACCTTTCCCCGTTGACTGGATGAGAGTCGGTGTAGGTTGAACGATAACAGTGGAGAGGTCGTGGAAAGTCGGCATTCTGTAACCAGTAAGCGCTCTTACAGCACCAATTTTACTTTATTAACCCGTTAATCGATATACATGGGCACAAGACCCACATTTCTTATCTTACCTGAGATGATGAAAACATTGTTGCTTGACTGGGATTCGAAATCAATATGAACCGTACCCGAGAATGGAGCTCCGTCCCTTCCCAAGATTACGAGCAATTGAATGTCCTCACAAATGGTGTGTGTCTAGTGTAGAATCTTGGTCGGACATAAAAAAAATCATCGTGTCATTTCAAACTGTAATGTACGCAAACATAACGACAGACGAAAAAAATTATTATATTATTGTCAAGAATAACGATTGGTACGTCTTCCAACGTCAGGTAAGATACAAACTTTTAATCTTCTCATTTCGGAATTCAGACATACTACTCCTAACCACAAGTGAAAAACAATTCAATAATTAACATCATATGCATTCAACTACGATGATCATGTGTGTTATCGATTCACTCTCAGTACAGAACTTCTCGTCGCGTCATTTTCGGCTCATAGATGGGCTCACTTCGATACTGTTGAAATAAACCGATATTTCACAACCATTCGTGGTTATAAATCTTCACCGAGAAGTTTCTTTTTCGAACTGCAATGGAGCAAAAGTTTTCATGTCGCCAATACGGTTCCCTTCATCCCACGACTGGTGAAAAAACGCAATATATATCATTTTCTTAAATTCAGTTAACAATCGGGTTAGGTTCTGGTTTCGAATCCTTTCCAACGAAAATAATGTAACGTTATTTCAGGCGGAAATAAGCACACTTTTTATTACTTGTAATTTAAACCACATTTGAGATCTTTCATGACCGTTAACAGAGCCAGTATTTGTAGGATAGAGGTACTCGATTCCATACCAGTAGAAAAATTTAGGTTGTATAATTTCAAGTTTGAAACCTGACTTTTGAAATGTCATTTATTGTAGTAAGCTGAAGTTGATAAGCACTGAAGACTACGTCATTTCTCATAATTTATTTCCAGAGATCCGCAGTTACCGTGGTATCAATTTCCATCTGGACTGATACCCACACAGAGCAGTCATCTCTTTAAGTCTCCTGTAATAACAGTTTTGTATAGTCAAACGACTCAACCGAGAAGAGACATGAAATCTTGGAAGAAACTTATGTTATGTGGCTTACAAATGCGGTGGAATAGAGATTGGATGGTTCTCATACTTTTGAGTACGATAGTTCACGTAGACGCAGAAGTGAGTCAGACCAAATGCCGAATATGAATAGTACTTTCAAATCAATTTCAACAAATGAGACAATAAAATTAAGTTTTACATATTAATATAAATGAGTTCTTCCAAAGGCTTCTAATTAATTACCGATTAGACAGTCTATTGGTGATCAAAGTTTTTGCAACACATATAGTCGCTGTGGCGATTGCGATCAAATGCAGCATCAGAACTGGCTTCATTTGAAAATCAATGTAGAGATATTATCCTGTACACAAGAAGCTACAAATAGCTCTCCTTCTGAATCATTAGAGGTTAATAGAAACCAATTGCTTGCTTTTATATAATACTACTACATTCTTTTCGCCTTTTGACTGAAGAGACGGTTCGATGCAATTGGCTACGGAGCTCGTAATGGAAACAGGATGTTCATCCTGTCAAAATACGACAGCTAAGAAAGGGAAATGAAACGTTGGCATAGACAGGTAGAGGGGGCTACATTTTGTAGCCGAAAAATGCGTGGAATCTCCAGTGATTGCCACAGACATACAGAGCAGATGAGATCTTAAGACGTTGTTAAGGCCTCGACAATTGTGAGAAACTGGTGAAGTTGCATAACTGTACCTGTGAGAGAATAATGCGATTCAGTGTCGGAAGTTAACCAGGTAGACAGAGAGTCAGAGGGAGAGGGAGGGGGGGGGGGAGGCGATAGAGAAAGAACACGCACCTGTGGAAAACTAATCGGATGAACTATTACAATGTGGCAATGACTGAGTGGTTTATTGGTATGTTTGGTGGCTGAAGCTGATGATGTGTCTCCTCTTACGAGATCAAACTAAAGAATATATAACCGGCTAAGCAGTCGAAAGTTTCGCTTGGTTTCCTTCCCCACCGTGGAAAGTATATTAAGATAAGTAAAATATACCAGAAAAAGGAGAGTGTATTTCTTTACTTTTGAGACCGTTACGCTTAGGGACTTTATACGTTATTTTGTCAACATTAGTGCTTAGGCACATCGGGGATTCTCTGCAGGTAAATGGGTTTAGCTGTTTGATAGCGCAAATAAGAAAGAAGTGTTTAGTTGAAAGTTATATGATTAGAACTTGCTTTTGAAAAATTGTTCATTAATTTATGAGAGTACGTACTTAAAGATTTTATCAATCTTCAGCTTCAGTAATACTTTTATAGTGTCGTCAGTGTAACATCTAATCTTGGTTGCATCTTGAATACTGCAACTGTGCAGTGAAAAACAAGATTTAATGTAACTACCATGTTCTGCGAGTTGCCTGATTGGTATATTTTTCAAGTAAATCAACCACGTAACAGAATCACCATTACTAAATATCAATAAACGTAAAAAGACAATAGTAGTGTACCATTTGTAGAATCGAATTCATTCCCTCATTATATTCTCAGGCAGATTTCATTTGATAATATTACATTTTCACTAGTTAACGTTATAAAAAGCAGAGGAAAAGCTAAGGAAAGATCCAACCTTCAGCATTTGCAAAAAACAGTGATTTCCAGTATATGACACTACTAAAGTATTTAGTTCACAATCAGGGGCAAAAAAATGCCTTATTACTATCTCTTTCATTTACATTACCCTGAAAACCTGCACTGTGACATCTAAGATAGGACTGACAACAAAAATTAACTACTACTAATTTACATATTCAGATTTCATGTTAAATATGAGTACTGAAAAATATTGAGATGGCAGCGATGTATGTACGAGTTGTGAAAAGAAGTTTTTTCGATCGCTACACTTCTGACTGCATACATTTAGAGGCAGCATGAAATATTATTGCTAGTTTTAATTGAAGAGACATTTACAATTGCATTGCAAATGTTACGAAGTTTTCCTGCAGTTATGTACAACATCTACATCTACGTCATAATCCACAAGGCACCTAATAACGCGTGACAGAGGGTACTTTTTGTATCATTAACTGAGTCATCCTACCCTGTTCCACTCTCGAATACGGCGTGGGAAGAATGACAGTCAGCAAGCCTCTTTACTAGCTCTAATTTCTCGAATTTTCTCCTCGTGGTCATTACGTGAGACGCATCTGGGGGAAAGTAATATGTTGACCGACTCTTCGCGGGAATTTCTCTCTAGAAACTTCCATAATAAATCTCTTCATGACGCATAACGCCTCTCTTGTAACGTTTGCCAATGGAGTTTGTTGAGCATCTCCGTAACGCTCTGGCGTCGGATAAACGATTGACTGCATGACGAAACGCGCCGCTCATCGTGGGATCTTCTCTATCTCTTCCATTAGTCCTACCTGGTGGGAATCTCATACAGATTTCAGATAGATGAACTATACTCAAGAATCGATCGAACGAGCGCCTTTAAGCCACTTCCTTCTTCGATTAGTCACATTTCCTTAAGAGTCTTTCTGAGAACCTGAATCTAGCGTCTGATTTCCACCTATTTATTTTATGTAGTCATTCCACTTCTTCCCTCCCGCCGCCCCCCATGCCGTTGGTAGGGAGGCTTGCGTGCCTCAGCGATACAGATAGCCGTACCATACCGTAGGTGCAACCACAACGGAGGAGTATTCGTTGAGAGGCCAGACAAACGTGTGGTTCCTGAAGAAGGGCTGCAGCCTTTTCAGTAGTTGCAGGGGCAACAGTCTGGATGATTGAATGATCTGGCCTTGTAACACTAGCCAAAACGGCCTTGCTGTGCTGGTACTGCGAATGGCTGGAAGCAAGGGGATAATACAGCCGTAATTTTTCCCGAGGTCATGCAGCTTTGCTGTATGGTTTAATGATGATGGCGTCCTCTTGGGTAAAATATTCCGGAGGTAAAATAGTCCCCCATTCGGATCTCTCGGCCGGGACTACTCAAGAGGATGTCGTTATCAGGAGAAAGGAAACTGGTGTTCTATGTATCGGAGCCTGGAATGTCAGATTCCTTAATCGGGCAGGTAGGTTAGAAAATTTAAAAAGGGAAATGGATGGGTTAAAGTTAGATATAGCGGGACTTTGTGAAGTTCGCTGGAAGGAGGAGCAAGACTTCTGGTCAGGTGACTACAGGGTTATAAACACAAAATCAAATAGGGGTAATGCGGGGGCAGGTTTAATAATGAATAGGAAAATAGGAATGTGGGTAAGCTACTACAAACAGCATAGTGATCGCATTATTGTGGCCAAGATAGACACGAAGCCCACTCCTACTACAGTAGTACAAGTTTATATGCCAACTAGCTCTGCAGATGACGAAGAAATTGGCGAAATGTATGATGAAATAAAAGAAATTATTCAGATAGTGAAGGGAGACGAAAATAGTTGGGGCTAAGAAATGAAAGAGGAAGCCGCCTGGTAGAATTTTGCACAGAGAACAACATAATCATAACTAACACTTGCTTCAAGAATCGTAAATGAATGTTGTTTACATGGAAGAAGCCTGGAGATACTGACAGGTTTCAGATAGATTATATAATGGTAAGACAGAGATTTAGGAACCAGGTTTTAAATTGTAAGACATTTCCAGGGGCAGATGTAGCCTCTGACCACAATCTATTGTTTAGGAACTGTAGATTAAAACTGAATAAACTGCAAAAGGTGAGAATTTAAGGAGATGGGACCTTGATAAACTGACTAAACCAGAGGTTGTACAGCGTTTCAGGGAGCATAAGGAAACAATTTACAGGAATAGAGGAAAGAAATACAGTAGAAGAAGAATGGGTAGCTTTGAGAGATGAAGTAATGAAGGCGGCAGAGGATTAAATAGCTAAAAAGACGAGGGCTAGTGGAAATCCTTGGGTAACAGAAGAAATATTGAATTTAATTGATGAAAGGAGTAAATATAAAAATGCAGAAAATGAAGCAGGCAAAAAGGAATACAAACGTCTCAAAAATGAAATCGAGAGGAATTGCAAAATAGCTAAGCAGGGATGGCTAGAGGAATGTAGCGGCTTATCTCACTTTTTTTTTTTTTTTTTTTTTGGTCATCAGTCTCCTGACTGGTTTGATGCGGCCCGCCACGAATTCCTTTCCTGTGCTAACCTCTTCATCTCAGAGTAGCACTTGCAACCTACGTCCTCAATTATTTGCTTGACATATTCCAATCGCTGTCTTCCTCTACAGTTTTTGCCCTCTAAAGCTCCCTCTAGTACCATGGAAGTCATTCCCTCATGTCTTAGCTGATGTCCTATCATCCTGCCCTTCTCCTTATCAGTGTTTTCCACACATTCCTTTCCTCTCCGATTCTGCGTAGAACCTCCTCATTCCTTACCTTATCAGTCCAGCTAATTTTCAACATTCGTCTACAGCACCACATCTCAAATGCTTCGATTCTCTTCTGTTCCGGTTTTCCCACAGTCCATGTTTCACTACCATACAATGCTGAACTCCAGACGTACATCCTCAGAAATTTCTTCCTCAAATTAAGGCCGGTATTTGATATTAGTAGACTTCTCTTGGCCAGAAATGCCTTTTCTGCCATAGCGAGTCTGCTTTTGATGTCCTCCTTGCTCCGTCCGTCATTGGTTATTTTACTGCCTAGGTAGCAGAATTCCTTAACTTCATTGACTTCGTGACCATCAATCCTGATGTTAACTTTCTCGCTGTTCTCATTTCTACTACTTCTCATTACCTTCGTCTTTCTCCGATTTATTCTCAAACCATACTGTGTACTCATTAGACTGTTCATTCCGTTCAGCAGATCATTTAATTCATCTTCACTTTCACTCAGGATAGCAACGTCATCAGCGAATCGTATCATTGATATCCTTTCACCTTGTATTTTAATTCCACTCCTGAACTTTTCTTTCACTTCCGTCATTGCTTCCTCGATGTACAGATTGAAGAGTAGGGGCGAAAGGCTACAGCCTTGTCTTACACCCTTCTTAATACGAGCACTTCGTTCTTGATCGTCCACTCTTATTATTCCTTCTTCGTTGTTATACATATTGTATATGACCCGTCTCTCCCTATAGCTTACCCCTACTTTTTTCAGAATCTCGAACAGCTTGCACCATTTTATATTGCCGAACGCTTTTTCCACGTCGAAAAATCCTATGAAAGTGTCTTGATTTTTCTTTAGCCTTGCTTCCATTACTAGCCGTAACTTCAGATTTGCCTCTCTCGTCCCTTTACTTATCCTAAAGCCAAACTGATCGTCACCTAGCGCATTCTCAATTTTCTTTTCCATTCTTCTGTATATTATTCTTGTAAGCAGCATCGATGCATGAGATGTTAAGCTGATTGTGCGATAATTCTCGCACTTGTCAGCTCTTGCCGTCTTCGGAATTGTGTGGATGATGCTTTTTCGAAAGTCAGAAGGTATATCGCCAGATTCATATATTCTACACACCAACGTAAATAGTCGTTTTGTTGCCACTTCCCCCAATGTTTTTAGAAATTTTGATGGAATGTTATCTATCCCTTCTGCCTTATTTGACCGTAAGTCCTCCAAAGCTCTTTTAAATTCCGATTCTAATACTGGATCCCCTATCTCTTCTAAATCGACTCCTGTTTCTTCTTCTATCACATCAGACAAATCTTTACCCTCATTGAGGCTTTCAATGTATTCTTTATACCTATCTGCTCTCTCCTCTGCATTTAAAAGCGGAATTCCCGTTGCACTCTTAATGTTACCACCGTTGTTTTTAATGTCACCAAAGGTTGTTTTGACTTTCCTGTATGCTGAGTCTGTCCTTCCGACAATCATATCTTTTTCGATGTCTTCACATTTTTCCTGCAGCCATTTCGTCTTAGCTTCCCTGCACTTCCTACTTATTTCATTCCTCAGCGACTTGTATTTCTGTATTCCTGATTTTCCCGGAACATGTGTTTACTTCCTCCTTTCATCAATCAACTGAAGTATTTCTTCTGTTACCCATGGTTTCTTCGCAGCTACATTTTTTGTACCTATCTTTTCCTTTCCAACTTCGGTGATGGCCCATTTTAGAGATGTCCATTCCTCTTCAACTCTACTGTCTACTGCGCTATTCCTTATTGCTGTATCTATAGCGTTAGAGAACTTCAAACGTATCTCGTCATTCCTTAGTACTTCCGGATCCCACTTCTTTGCGTATTAATTCTTCCTGACTAATGTATTGAACTTCAGCCTACTCTTCATCACTACTATATTGTGATCTGAGTCTATATCTGCTCCTGGGTACGCCTTACAATCCAATATCTGATTTCGAAATCTCTGTCTGACCATGATATAATCTAATTGAAATCTTCCCGTATCTCCCGGCTTTTCCAAGTATATCTCCTCCTCTTGTGATTCTTGAACAGGGTATTCGCTATTACTAGCTGAAACCTTTTACAGAACTCAATTAGTCTTTCTCCTCATTCATTCCGCTACGGTCTCAGGCTCGTATCCTGGCTCGGGCATGGATGTGTGTGATGTCCTTAGGTTAGTTAGGTTTAATTAGTTGTAAGTTCTAGGCGACTGATGACCTCAGAGCCATTCATTCATTCTTTGTCCCAAGCCCATATTCTCCTGTAACCTTTTCTTCTACTCCTTCCCCTACAACTGCATTCCAGTCGCCCATGACTATTAGATTTTCGTCCCCCTTTACATACTGCATTGCCCTTTCAATATCCTCATACACTTCCTCTATCTGTTCATCTTCAGCTTGCGACGTCGGCATGTATACCTGAACTATCGTTGTCGGTGTTGGTCTGTTGTCGATTCTGATTAGAACAACCCGGTCACTGAACTGTTAACAGTAACACACCCTCTGACCTACCTTCCTATTCATAACGAATCCTACGCCTGTTATACCATTTTCTGCTGCTGTTGATATTACCCGATACTCATCTGACCAGAAATCCTTGTCTTCCTTCCACTTCACTTCACTGACCCCTACTATATCTAGATTGAGCCTTTGCATTTCCCTTTTCAGATTTTCTACTTTCCCTACCACGTTCAAGCTTCTGATATTCCACGCCCCGACTCTTAGACGTTATCCTTTCGTTGATTATTCAATATTTTTCTCATGGTAACGTCCCCCTTGGCAGTCCCCTCCCGGAGATCCGAATGGGGGACTATTCCGGATTTTTTTGCCAATGGAGAGATCATCATGACACTTCTTCAATTACAGGCCACATGTCCTGTGGATACACGTTACGTGTCCTTAATGCAGTGGTTTCCATTGCCTTTTGCACCCTCATGTCGTTTATCATTGCTGATTCTTCCGCCTTTAGGGGCAATTTCCCACCCCTAGGACAAGAGAGTGCCCTGAAACTCTATCCGCCCCTCCACCCTCTTTGACAAGGCCGTTGGCAGAATGAAGCTGACTCCTTATGCCGGAAGTCTTCGGCCGCCAATGCTGATTATTTATCAAAATTTAGGCAGCGGCGGGGATCGAACTCGGGACCGAAGACGTTTTGATTATCAATCAAAGATGCTACCCCTAGACCACGGGTACAGCACTAGGAGTAAGATAGATACAGCCTACAGGAAAATTAGAGAGGCCTTTGGAGAAAAGAGAACCACTGGTATGAAAATCGAGAGCTCAGATGCAAACCCTGTTCTAAGTAAAGATGGGAAAGCAGAAAGGTGGAAGGAGTATATAGAGGGTCTATACAAGGGTGATGTACATGAGGACAATATTATGGAAATGGAAGAGGTTTTAGATGAATAGTAAATGGGAGATACGATACTGTATGAAGAGTTTGACACAGCACTGAAAGACCTAAGTCGAAACAAGGCCCCGGGAGTAGGCAACATTCCATTAGAACTGCTGACAGCCTTGGGAGCCAGTCCTGACACAACTCTACCATCTGTTGAGGAAGATGTATGAGACAGGCGAAGTACCCTCAGACTTCAAGAAGAATATAATAATTCCAATCGCAAAGAAAGCAGGTGTTGACAGATGTGAAAATTACCTGACAATCAGTTTAATAAGTCGCGGATGCAAAATACTAACGCAAATTCTTTACTGACAAATGGGAAAAATGGTAGAAGCCGACCTCGGGGAAGATCAGTTTGGATTCCGTAAAATTATAAGAAAACGTGAGGCAATACTGACCCTACCACTTACCTTAGAAGCTAGATTAAGGAAAGGCAAACCTACGTTTCTAGCATTTGTAGACTTAGAGAAAGCTTTTGACAATGTTAACTGGAATATTCTCTTTCAAATTCTGAAGGTGGCAGGTATAAAATACAGGGAGCGAAAGGCTGTTTACAATTTGTACAGAAACCAGATGGCAGTTATAAGAGTCGAGGGACATGAAAGGGAAGCAGTGCTTGGGAAGGGAGTGAGACAGGGTTGTAGCCTCTCCCCGGTGTTATTCAATCTGTATACTGAACAAGCAGTGAAGGAAACAAAGGAAACTTTCGGAGTTGGTGTTAAAATCCATGGAGAACAAATATAAACTTTGAGGTTCGCCGATGACATTGTAATTCTGTCAGAGACAGCAAAGGACTTAGAAGATCCGTTGAACGGAATGGATAGTGTCTTGAAAGGAGGATATAAGACGAACATCAACAAAAGCAAAACGAGGATAATGGAATATAGTCGAATTAAGTCGGTTGATGCTGAGGGAATCAGATTAGGAAATGAGACACTTAAAGTAGTAAAGGAGTTTTGCTATGTGGGGAGCAAAATACCTGATGATGGTCGAAGTAGGGAGGATAAAAAATGTAGACTGGCAATGGCAAGGAAAGCGTTTCTGAAGAAGAGAAATTTGTTAACATCGAGTATAGATGTAAGTGTCATGAAGTTGTTTCTGAAAGTATTTCTATGGAGTGTAGCCATGTATGGAAGTGAAACATGTACGATAACTAGTTTGGACAAGAAGAGGATAGAAGCTTGCAAAATGTGGTGCTACAGAACAATGCTGAAGATTAGATGGGTAGATCACATAACTAATGAGGAGGTATTGAATAGGATTGGGGAGAAGAGTAGTTTGTGGCACAACTTGACTAGAAGAAGGGATCGGTTGGTAGGACATGTTCTGAGGCATCAAGAGATCACCAATTTAGTATTGAAGGGCAGCGTGGATGGTAAAAATCGTAGAGGGAAATCAAGAGATGAATACACTAATCAGATTCAGAAGGATGTAGGTTGCAGGTGGTACTAGGAGATGAAGAAGCTTGCACAGGATAGAGTAGCATGGAGAACTGCATCAAACTAGTCTCAGGACTGAAGACCATAACAAACAACGCATCCACTTCTGGTCGCTCTGAATAGCTACTCCTAGGTATTTTACGGTAGATACTATTTCAAACGATTTGTCATCAATAGTGTAGCTGTACAGTAAAATTTAAACAGATGATCCCTTGGTCACCATTTTTTATGTACCAGGTTTCAACACTTCTAAGAGTACCTTCATCAGAATTTAGACATTTAAAGTGATCTGTAACATAATTACAAATTTATGGGAAGAAAAGATTTTTTATATAGAAAAGTGTGAGTAAAAAAGTGTAAGTAAAATAAATAACAGGCCAGAAGGGCTTTAGTCAAAAAATATTTAAAAGGAATGTTTGAAGGCGTGCCTCTAAGGGTTGCTCAAACCTGTACAGCCACAGGTTGCATCTGCTCTACGGCCCTTCTTAGAAACGGGAATGACCTTCGCTTTCTTCCAGTCGCTTGGTTTCCTTCTTTTCTCAAGCGATGTACGATGAACTACTGCTAGAAGGGAGCAAATTCTTTTGAATAACCTTTGTAAAAACGTATAGTTATCTGATCTGGTCCCCACACCTTTTCACTACTTAGCAGTTGCAGTTGTTTATCTATTCCACAAGAGATCATTTCAATGGCCCCCATTTTGACGCTAGTATGACTATTGATCTGAGGGACCGTGTCACAGTCATCCTCATGAAACAATTTCGGAAGACCGAATTCAATACTTCGACCTTCTCTCTGTTATCTTCCGTTTCGATGCCAGCATGGTCACTGAGTGAATCAATAAATGATTTTGTCCCACTTCTTAATTTTACCTACGACCTAAGCCTCTTAGGGTTTTTACGCACATTGGATGACAAAGTTTTGTTTTAAAAGTCAATGAACGCTTCCCTGAACGCTTCTCTCATTGGTCTTCTTACGGTCATTTTCGCTTCGTTCACCCTTTATGTCTAATGGGTGTTTTACTCATTTTTGTTTACGTAGCAGATTTCTAACATGTGCATTGAACCATGGTGGCTCCTATCCTTACTCGGAACGTACTTTGCTAAAGAATATCGCACCACGGCTCTGAATTTTTCCATTTGTTTCTCGGCATCTTCGTCCTTATCAGAGAATATTTAATGCTGACTGCTCAGATAACCCGAAATTTGTATCCCGTCACTCTTGCTACTCAAAAATATCTTCCTAACTTTCTTAACATTCTTGGTCAGATATGCTATCACAGCCTTATGATCACTGATACCTTTCTCTACGTTAACTGATTCGATAAGTTCAGATTAGTTTGTTGCGAAGAGGCCTAAGTCGTTACGCTCAGTAGTTCGTTATCTGTCTGCTCAAAGTAATTTTCGGAAAAGGCATCCGGAACAACATCATACGAATCCCTGTCTGTGGCAGCAATTTTGATAGCAGGACACTCCCAGATGTACCTGGCTGGATGAAGTTACCATCTATTACGACAGCTCGATCAGGAAAATAACTAACGATATTCTGTAAGTTGTGTCTCTATGACTGGAGCTTCTGATCTAGGCGGTCTATAAAAGCATCCTATTACAATTTTTGACCGATCTTTGATACTTAACTTTACCCATGTTAATTCACAATCACTAGAGTTGCACCAAATTCTTTACTACAATGAACACGCCGCTACCATTGGCGACTACTATACCCTTACGATAAATATCAAAAATCGAACTTAGGATTTCGTCGTCTGGTTTCAACCAATTTTCTCTTCCTGATACTATATTTACGGTATAAACTTCAGTAAGCAATACTAATTCTGAAAACAATACTCAGTAATGTTCCCCTAGCTGAAAAGCGAGTCATGTTGACGTAGACAACTGCACTCTATAAAATAGTGGATGTATAGTGATCTCAGAATGTGACTGGCTTTAATGCCTTCGACCATGCAATCTCAAAAGCAGCATAGCTTTGTCGGTTGTCGAACCGTGCGAATGTGGAGGCACTCTCATAACAGTGTTGTAATGCTACCGGAAGAGAGAGTGCAAGCCTAAACTCCGTGGAACAGAGAGGTGAAATTTTTAAGTGATAAAGTACAATGTACAGTATTGCAATATAATTATACGAGTAGAAGATATAAGACGGAACAAAGATGTTACTAATGCGTTTTATGTAAGAAAGCACTCACCGTCGTTCATTTTTAGAGTAAGCTTGCATTATATATTTGTAATTACTTGTACTGAATACAAAACATGAAGAATAAAAAAGAATATTAACCGCGTAAATACTGATGAAACATCAGTGAAACGTAAATTTTAATCTTTGAATCGGAACTCGAGTTATTTCGTGCAGCATGTTTGAAGCACATAAGTGAGAATCTGAAAGATAAAACAATACGAGTATGTAGCGCGTCCTCTTGTATTATTATGTTTTGCTATTTTTGCTGTTGGAAAAATCTTTATTCAGTCGGTCGTCGAAATTTTGAAATAAAAGTTATTGTGGACGTCGCGTAATAAATATTTCGCGTGAAGCGCTGTTGTGACACAGGCAAAGATCAGTTGTGGAAACTAATCCACTGAATATTACAAATAATGTTATTAAAGAATACAGCAGACTGACTACACCAAATAAGAGGGCACGTACATTCGTGAATGAGTAGTCAAAAGAAAGTAAGCGTTAACACTGTGTAGGAAATATAATTACGCTTGTACACACTTAAATGTATGCGAACATGCGAACGGGATAGAGGCACGTACATTTTGAGTGTAATCATCCCCCGCGGCCTGGATAAAAATAATTACAATTAAATGCAGTTATTCGTCTTAGAACGTAAATCCTTGGACTTCGAAATAAAATGAAAAGAAAGACTGCAGGTTCTGAATATCGCGGCATATATATTGAAATTGACGGTAGCGGGTATGAAAGGAAAAAGATGAACAAATTCACGTGCCTCTATTGTTGAGCACCGTCGCCGTGAAGATCGTCGCCTCCATCTAAGTTGTCTGCATAAAATTAAAATAATAGTAATAATTTTCCAGAATTTCAGGAGGTGGGACTCATGGTATCACAAAAGACGAAATCGCCCTGCTTCAAAATCACTTTCATTATTTAACTCAATGTTATCAATAAGAAATGGCACAACACTTCTTAACACTAGGGCAGGATGACGGGGAAAGGTAACTTATTCAAAAACTAATAAACGAAGAGCGTAAAGTTTCCTTTATTCCACAAATGCTTTACGCATTAATCTCTGGTAGTTGAACTAGTGTCTATATATTCATAAATTTTTTTATATATAATTCCTTTACAAGCATAATGAGGTTACGGCGAAAGCCTTTCGTCTTTGCGCTTGATAACTGAGATAAACTACTCCACACTCCATCAATGGAAATCGTAATCTTGGTAAAGAGACAATCAGCATAACTACATTTCCTAGGATAACAGTAGGCTTAAATAACGGTTAGTAATTTCTTCTTTAATTTACGATAAAGTAGGTCGATGTTGTCAACATGTGACTGTAGAAAAGATAAGTACAGGGCCATATTGGCTGATTGAGGAAACTGTGTAAACACAGGCTGGGAAGTCTTAATTCTATAGCCGATGAATGGTAGAATCTGCAGTGAGCCTTAAGAGGAGGCAAAGAATATATAGATACAGAGGACACAAGAACTTAGGATTTTGTTACGGCCTCGATAATCCATGTCTTGCACCAACTCGTAGGGCTGCAGCATTTTTCCCGTAAGAGAGAAATGTGAGACAGTTTCGAAAGTTTTCACAACTGGATAGAGACAGAGAGAGAGAGAGAGAGAGAGAGAGAGAGAGAGAGAGAGAGAGGTAGCTACGAACAACGAAATGAAAATGCTATTAGAATGCGGCAACGGCTGAGATATTTATAACTGTGACTGTTGAAGCTGACGTGGGAAATTTAGTGAGACCAGGAAAACAGACCTGAAGAAGGAGGCTGTATTGTTTTGGAGCATGGACTGTTATTTTGTCGACGTTAAGGTTTAGGCATAATGGAGATTCTCATCACATAAATCGGTGGCGTTGTGTAATAGTTCATATATGAAAGAGGTTTTTCCTCAAAATTTGTATAGCTAAAACATGTACTTGTAAAACAATACTTGACAAAGACGTGATCATGTCAACTTTGGTAGAGCTCTTCTTTCAGCAGCAACAGGGAAGTGGAAGGGCTCTTTAACTGGATCGATTTTTCTTTGTAACATTTATTGAATCAAATAAATGAGAACAAAACTTCATCGCTGCCATTATGTTTAGTTAAAAACGTATCTAAGGTAGTTGTGCCCAGTGTCCACTTTTAAGGAAACAAGAAACAAGAGGGTAGTCCCCAGTTAGCAAAATTTTAACAAAACCCTCACAAACTAGGTGCAACGGTCTGAAATGTTAAACTTCAGCAAAACCGCGCCAATACGAAAATAAGAAACAGTTTCAAATCCAAATATGCTTAATCAGTATACAGAAATGCAAATTCCGAGGATGCATTCGGCATTTTATACTACAGAAATTCTAGTATCCCGTAGAGTAATGGGCCGTTATCTCAAGACCCTCATTGACATGGCCTTGTAGGACAGTCCCACCAATTCGGCAAGACTTTCGCAACCACTAGAGATAGAGTAATTTTTTTATATCACCAATAATATGTACGAGTAGTCAAAAGAAGACCCGTCGGTTCGATAGACTCGCAAGTGACTGCAGACAGTTCGAGGTAGTACATAATATTATTGCTAGTTGTAACGGAAGAATCATGTAAACTGCATTATTGCTCTGTCAGAGCTAAGATCGTTGTGAAAACCGTAAAGGTCACGAAGATTTCCTTCCGTGATATATTGAATCATGTTAACGAAGCTGGTGAGCAAGTCATGTCGACGTAGACAACTGTATCCTATAAAAATTCGGTAACTGAGGAAAATGACAGCGTAATGTGATCGTTATAACGCCTGCGACCGTGCAACCTCAACAGCCGCACTGGTTTGTCGGTTGCCGAACCATGTCAGTGAAGGGGTACTCTAACAGCGTTGGCATATCACCAGGGCGATGGTCCAAGACCTGAGTGACCTGGGAAAATACGTTCACTGTTGGTGGAGTTCCTAGGTGATGGAATTTATTTTATTATGCAGCAACATAAATATAAAGTACATAGGACAGAACAAAGATGTTGTTAATGCAGTTAATTAAAACAGCGAACAAATAATGTAATTGGATAGGAGAACACACATACAAAAATGGTTTTACTTATGCCAGCTATCAAAGCCATTGGGTCCTTCTTCCAGCAGAAGATTTGAAGAGCAAGGAAGGGGGCTGAAGTGAACTGGAGAGGTTTCGGAATAGGGGTAGCGCAAAACTCACCCAGAACCCCGGATCAGGGGAGACTGACATCTACGTCTACGTGACGTCTACGTGATTACTTTGCTATTCACAATAAAGAAGTAACGCGCGGATGAGACGGGAACACTCTGGCTGTTATCGTATGAGCTGTTATATAATATTGTTTAGAGATATAAAATTGAAGGGGTTCCACGTGTTGGATGAAGTGTTATACGCATCCAACATCATACTAAGTACAGGTTCGATAATGATAGGAACATTATCACCAGGAATGATTTGTTCAGAATTGGAACAATTATCTAATTCTAGTATTTAAGGTAGCTGGTAATGTATTTGGATCCTTATGTGTTAAAACAAACCAGATGCACCACATATTTCCTGTAACGGCACGAGGACGAAGAACTGTTAATGAAATGAGCTCACCACAGAAAATTTCTTTGGCAAATAGAGAAGAGGGGGTATTCCCTGATAAATAGCAATTACCGTTTGCCTACTTATTAAACGGCTTGGTAGTCGGCAGATCAGCACCTTTATTAGGTAGTATATTGTGATCAGTACATCCTTTGGAATGAATAGTTTCTTGAATCAGACGCTTGCGTCAGTCAAGTAGAAATAACATATAGTTAACTACTACCCAGAATGAATTGGTTTTTGTCGTAATTACCGAAGCCCCAGTCTTTTTGATTTATGGTAAATTTTGTGTTACATTAACTGCAGTGTTGGAAAACGCTTTGCGAATTTGACACGTTTATATGATGATAAAGCTAACAGTGGACGTAAGCACATGGTGGCTCTGGGAAAGTTTCTCATAACGCAACAAATTGAACCCAGTTACCCACCACATTTAAATTGTAGGCATTTATCGCTATTTACATGTGGATTCACTTTTGAGACAACATTCCCCCTAAAGGAACAACACTTTGGTGCAATTATGTGACATTACCATTTACACGACAGAATTATTAAGTTCATTCCTATATGCTGATAGTGATTACTCGTAGTTACTTGGAAATTACAAATTGTTCCGATGGCTGTAATTGACGGGAGCATGTATGGACAATTTCCTCACAGGAATGAAAGCAGCTGGTTAAACATCCTAGTAACATTAGAAGTATTCTGCAATCCGTGACTTTGCGGGACGAATGACGGTCGACTTCCTTTTTCGTCATAGTATGGGAACATTGTTTTTCTTGAACGACGCATCCTCAGTCGCAATGCCTCACTGCTTTGCGCAATGAAAAATACAAGTTTTTATGAGTAGTGATAACGAACAGTGAGCTTCGAACGCAAGCGGTTAATGGGAAGTTCCGTATCATCCTTTCGAAAGTGGGGTTATTTATATACATTAAGCAAGTGCTGAGACGGGAAGGTGTAGATAAGTTAAAAATCGTTTGGCTAGAAAAGTTCAAGTAACTGGGAGGGATTATAGAACTGAATATCAACGAGACAAAAGTCTTCACTTCAAGGATTAACAATGTGGTTGTGGCGTACGGGCAGTTTAAAGTTGCTTGCACTTGTGACATTAAACCCTATGCTTATATACAGTGTTGCACAAATTTTGCCGTAGATTGCAGAATGCCTGGCGATGAACAAGAAAGACCTCACGACACGCTGGAAGCAGAGGAAAGATATACCTTAAAGATCTTAGTCCCAGTAAGAAGAAAGGGCTATTTTTGGAAAATTGAAAATTTGTAGTAAGTTCAGTGGATCCAAACTGCTGAGGTCATCGGTCCCTAGCCTTGTACGCTCCTTGATCTAACTTAAACTAACATACGCTAAGGATAACACACACGCCCATGCCCGAGGGAGGACTCGAACCTCCGACGGAGGGAGCTGCGCGAACCGTGGCAAGACGCTCATGACCGTACTGTTACCCCGCGCGGCCGGTTATTTTAGCATCACAAAAATACAGTATTCGCACATGGAGAAGGTTAAAGACCAACTCCGTGAAATAAGATTGCGTTATGTCGCCACATAACACAAATGTAGTCGAATACACTGAACAAGTGCATATTTACCAATCCTCAGGTCAAAAATCTAGGGATCCTGATCCTTCGGGGTTAAGAGGCATCTTCAAGAATATGGGGTCAAAAGACATTGACATTCTAGCGATTCACTAAGATACGTGAAACATAATATTATTCTCAAGAAAAGCATTAACCAGAAAAGTGGCCTGAAATCACGCCACTAATACAATTAGAATCAGATTGTGTGCAAGTTAAAATAGAAGCATACATGGACGAAATAACATAATATACAGCTGGTAGATGCTGTAAGGGGAGAGTGAAGTGCTATTATAGCGAGGTTACTGTTTGTAAATTCTTTATTCATATAATATAGAATTAACAATAGTGGAGATGAAGATGATTATATACTGCAGCACCCACCACCAACTTATAAATACATACTGTGAAGTGTAAAAATACATTTTCATTCTTGCATAGTATGAAGCATCAAATTTTTCCTTGAATATTGTTGACAGGAATAAACCACTTAATGAAATCAATATTTTAATATATATGCCAAATGTTTTACGGTTGTGCTTGTTCTTTCTAGTACGAGATAAAAAGTATTTGACAGTTTACCTGAAACAGGAATAAATCAGTCGGCCGGCTGGCGAATGGAAACATCACATTTCCTCTGACATAGAATTGATAACTTCTCACCATTGTTCACACCTGTGACGTAGCACTCTGCACCCATAACTGCAATTAAAATTCACCTGCACCACACCTATAACCTTTGCCTCTACGATTCCTGTCAATAAGCATACTTTCCATTCAAAGGCACTACTTTCTTTCTGTCAAACAAATACTACAAGTACATGTGTTACGTGCCAGGCGCAATCTGATTGCACTGATCTCATCAAAAAATACATAAAAAATGACAAATCACAGAAATCAGACGCTATCCGCTTTACCAGAATACCAGCAAAAGGCTTCCCCTTTCTGAACATATATTTGTTCTGGAATTGATAAAAGGCCACTCCTGTTTCATTAAGACGAAAAGGAACAATGTTTACCCTTTACAGTAATGTCAGACATTTTTACATACTCAGTTCAGCCTCCTTATTCATTCATATTCTCCTATACAATTAACAACACTCCGTGATTCAGTCCTTATTTACGCTATCTTGGAGAATTTTCCCTATTCTCTATGGTTTCACAAGTAGCCTTTATCGCAGTTCCATGTATACTATTATTCCCCTGAATTGTAATCTTCCGTTTATCACTACTATACCTCACTGCCAAACACCACGTTGCCTGTATATTCTTTCTGACGTTCGTAATCAGTTTTCTGAGTAAAGACTTGTGACAACCGCAGGTTCAGGCCAGTTCTTTGTTTTGCAGGTATTACGCAGAAATTGGTACAATGAGCAACGGAGACTGTACAGTGATTGCAACTGTGGGGTTCGGCAGGAGTAAGGCGTTTATTAACGACATTAGTTATAGTTTAGTGGATGTATTCAAATACATCCACTAAACTATAACTAAAATGTTACTTAAGCAATTATTTTAAAAATACGCAGTAATGTAAGCCTAATTGTACTGGTTCAACGCCAATAAAAATAATTCCCAAAATTCAAATACTAAAATGATATGTTAGAGAAATAGCGTTATCACTAGTTCATTGGCTGTGGAATTAAGCACACAGCAGGTATCTTATGACTCTCGCAATGCATAAGTGGATAGTTAATAATACTTGTAACATCCTAGTCAGAGAGTAACCAACAAATTAACACTAAATCCATAGTATAAGAGGCATAACAAAGTTAAAACTAAATAACACGGATAAACACAACACAACCAGCAAGGTACACCATACACGTCATTCGACAATATGAATAACATCATATCGCAACAGTATTACAAAGTCTTGACATAGCCATACATCAGACCTGATAGGTATTGTGATATCAAACACAAACTTTACAGAAATGTTTTTGGAGAGGTCCACCTTGCGGAAAACACAATTTTATTTTTTCTCGATATCCCTGGCATGTGTTGAATTTTCAGTGGGTTTATATTTTCTTTCTCTTACGTGTACACATGTAAACTCGAGTTTTTGATGTGTTTACAGATTTGAGAAAAAAAAACTTGTCTGTGCACCTTGTTACCATATGCTGCGATTTTCCTCTTTCTGTTTATGTAACTCCACTTGTTTCCTTTCACAGTTCGTCATCTGCAGCCATATAGAACTTAATGAAGAAATATACTTCGAAATTTTGCGACTGGTAATGTTATTAGCTCTAACTTTACTAAATTCTATGTGGTAGATCGGGTGCTTTTGGTGTGTGTGTGTGTGTGTGTGTGTGTGTGTGTGTGTGTGTGTGTGTGTGTGTGTGTACGTGTATGAGCGCGCACGTGTGTGCTATTGAATATGAACTACAACAGCCCCCACAACTTTACTGCTTCCTCACCACCATTTGAGTAAACGACCTTCCAAATGCTAGCTTTCTTCCTTTGAATACACACTCTCTGTAGAACGCATCAGGTACCCGCTTTATCTTCCGCAAACATTACCAACCGGCTTCCGACAGTCTGTGCTCTCTTTACATCATTGATTCCTCTAACTCAAGTTTTCGTGCCTCTGATGCTTCGTGTGACCCAAAAAAGAAAACTACTACTCGCATTTCGGAACATCTGTTCCTCATTTCCCTGTTTCTATGTGTTTAAACAGCTGTTAATTCCTCGGAGAATGGCATTCACGCACCAGTAAATATACAAATATAATATTTTATACGTAAACTTAGATAAGATGTGTAACACAGGCGCCATTGATGAAAAAGAAAACAAGAAAAAAGCAATTACGGTTCCGTTATTGGACTCGAAATTTTCCATTTTCTACATACGTAATTATTAGCCTTCCTTAAAGTCGTCTTTAAACACATGTGCTACTTTAAAATAATATCTAAGCACTCAGAAATGAAGGTAAAATTAGTAATACAGCTGTTCGCTGGAACAATGCTGGTAAGCAGACAGAGCAAATAGATAGTTCCAAAAAATTCGTGCATCTGCCAAATACGTTGCAACCAATACGGTCGGCGACTGTTTGAAACGCTTTATAGAGCCACAACAAATACAATTTTAGCAGCTGGACATAAAACCGAGGAAAGGGAAAAGAGCAGCTGAATTTTTGGCGTGGATTTTACTTACAGTGAAATTCACTTGGACCATTTTATAAGTAACTGTAGATAGCATGCCCTTTCCTCTTATAAACGTCAGACATAGTATCAACTTTTGACACGGTTTGTTAATCTGGATATCAATTTTCTGTGTCATCATAAAACAGGGTATAGTATATGTACTTCTACAAATTCAGTGAAATTATAAAAAAAATGGTTCAAATGGCTCTGAGCACTATGCGACTGAACTTCTGAGTTCATCAGTCGCCTGGAACTTAGAACTACTTAAACCCAGCTAACCTAAGGACATCACACACATCCATGCCCGGGGCAGGATTGGAACTTGCGACCGTAGTGGTCGCTCGGCTCCAGACTGTAGCGCCTAGAACCGTACTTCCACACCGGCCGGCAGTGAAATTATAGTCACGGATGATGCCGCCCTACGTGAGGGCACTGAACTTTATTACAATACATGTTTGTATAAACTGCTTAAACAAACTAACAAAAACAGAATTAAACCATGTAGTATGAAATAAATTAACAAGAATTGTACTACAGGCGTTACAGCATTAAAATACACCATATGGTAAATATGTCCTAAAATTCTTCATGTGCATATTTACTGATGTGATTTCATTGCTGCAGACTATTCTCAGGAAGCTGTTTTAGAAACTGAAAAAGTTTCTTTAGAGGAAGAGAGCTGAGCGGTAAGCAGGAAGTGGCAAAATAAAGATTGTGGTATAAATATTTGGCGATTAGTATTATACGTATGGCTATGATTTTGTCAAAGGGAGGAGGATTCCGATTTGTTAAAGAGGACCTTAAAAGACTCCCGAACGGGAGATATAATCTAGTTACTTAGGAGTGGTGTGTGTTGGCAAACCACTAAGAAACAGTCATGCTCATATCTGCCTTCACCCTCCAAGCTCCGGTTTGTACGCCTCCTCTTTTAGTCTGAATTCAGCTGTGCAAGTGATCAAGAATAGACGTTAATCTCACTATTACCCGAGAGGGCATTTGGGATAAGGATATCTCTGTTCGACAGAGAAGATAGAAAGAACAATTTTTGGTGTCAAAAATGCCAAGGATCTGGGTCTACTCAACCTAAAAACTTCCTCATATTTTCTCATTTAAGTATGCGTTTGTCATTTTTGCAATTGAGAATGTCCTGATAGACAAATTAATGAGCTTAAATGAGGAGGATTTGGATTATTATTTGTTTATTTATCACAGGTTTTTCGTGCCAGGACTCACCGAAGAGATGCTCGGCTCGCCTCTTTTCATTTAAGCAGAGTGCTTGCATCTTCGAGGGGATTGGTATCCGTCGAGAAAGAAAGGCATTCGGAAGGAACTAGATGTGGCCTATACTAAAGGACCAACGCCGGCGTTTACAAATGAGAAACTACAGAAAATCATTTTCAAAATTGTCGGAAGACGGGCTGAAACCATTTCGCCACCCGAATACAGGAATTGCCAGCTCAGCGGCTCAACACGCAGAGCAACCCCAAGTCGGTGGAGAAACTAGAAAGACTGGTTGTTGTACTTTGTTTTGAAATAACATAAAACGCATCAAAACAACAGATTGAATTCTGACGGTGTATGTTTTTCCTGCAATCGTGCATCTTTAGTTATGGAATGGATGCATATCTTAAGATTTCATTGTGTGTGCAACTGTCAACTTCAGTTATTATAGTATTCGAAGAACGTACATAGATTTTCAGCGAAAGAAGGGAGGACGAGGGATGCAGGGTACAGTTGGCTCGGAGGAATTCAAGCAGCTAGCGGGAAAAATATCATTTACAAACGAACGGTCCACAGAATGTGCTGGCATCAATTATGTCTTCGCTCTCCACAAACCCCTCGCCATGGCTCCGTATCGAAAATGGTTTTCATATCTGAGTACCGCCCGAGTAACGAGGATGAGGGATTTTTCGTCATTTGGATTACTAATGACAGAAAATTGAGAAAATTTGGCAAAGAAATGCAACCGTCGACATCCGTCGACATTTGGGCGATATTTTTGTTGACTTAAGTGTTTTCTGTGCGACACAAACATATACAAGTGTATTTTTATGCACTTATTTCAAATTAACGATTTTCCTATTATATTTACCGCTCCGTTGCCTTTTGAAATACTTAAATATTGCGACCTCAAAGATCCAGCACCCTCCACATAACGACTCCAACGCTGCTACAGGTAAATAGATGTATTATTAGGCGATTATAGTGCTTAGTTCCTGTCGTTTGTTCTGGAACATAGGGAGGCGAGCATAGTAGTGCGCACATATTTTTAACTTACGGTAACGCTAGCGTGTGAATCGAAATCGAGTTTCCTTACTCCAAGTACTAACCGAACTGATTGAAAAAATTGAGCTCAAGCAAGGCCACCAACTAATCTTGCCTAAAATAGGATGGGCGATAGCCGACAGTGCTAAGGATGCATAGATAGTTTATGCCTGTCGTTAACCTCGCTGACTTTAGATAGTTCGTTTCCCTTTATCGTCGTATGACTGAAAATCAAAATATCTTTCAATTTCACTACTCGTCAGCTAGTTCGTGTGTAGTGGCTGGAGTCCGGACCGCCTGGACACACCTCCTCCGCCCCTCCCCTACCTTTTGCTATCCCCTTGAGACACCTCCTTGTTGCAGGTAACAGAGACTCTTCTATTACTGATTCATGGCACAGAGCTTGCCTGAATACATAACTGTATTCCATCGCAGGTATCCAGCACAAGTATAATTGTATTGTAGGGTGTCGACGCTAAACGCCAATGCTTCCCATCTTTCTGCAATAGCAGAAACTCTTGAAAATACGCAATTCGGACGGAACGTGATTTAGAGTTAGAGAAAATGGTCTGTAGCATCTTCTATCATTGCACCTAAACTGGCATAGTACTTACAGACTTTGTCACGTTCGGTGTAATAATTCAGCTCCTCTATAAACTTCTTTTTATATTCTTCCCAGTCGCTTTTCCTGGTGTTTCACTTGTAAATGGGGGGTATATTTTATTGGCCGTCATGTGGTTTGATAACGTTATCAAAAATGATAGATGGTCCGAGTCAAAGTGTTCCTGCTGCACTTCCCTTGTTGTGGGTGTCGCAGTTCTTGGCAAGGAGAAGCAAATTTCCCGGTCACTGAGATGTTGTCGTGGCCTGGGTTGCTCAGTGGGCCTTTGATGGTTGAAGACCGATCTTTAACAGCTACTATCACTGCAAGTAATCTTCCTTTTCTGTCAATACGCGTCAGATCCCAGGGAACAAAATGCACATTGGTATCGTCTATTAGTTCCGGATGCTCAACAGCGCCGATAAAATCACGCAGTTGTTCCATTTATTTTGCGGACCAGTGCTCGATGTATGTGTAACAGATTTATATTGCAAGTAGAAGGTTTTAAATTCACTCCTACTGCATCAAGGGCATCTGGGAAGATAGCTGAATTGAGGGTCCTGTGTTCATTTCCATTTTAATTTGGAGAGTCATACCCCCATAGCCGTAATGGCGATTGATTAAGCTTATCCATTACGGATATTTTAGAACCCGTGACAGTTAATTGAAGGTAAATACGCAAAACCGCATCCAGTAACTTTTTTGAATAGCCATTTATTATTCCATGAACCGGTTTTCAGTTTCATCTTCAGATGGTTTTCTGGAATTTACAGCACAATTTCTAGAGTGTGTTGTCCTTAGGTTAGTTACGTTTAAGTAGTTCTAAGTTCTAGGAGACTGATAACCTCAGATGTTAAGTCCTATAGTGCTCAGAGCCATTTGAGCCATTTTTCGATGTCGTAAAAGACATGGATGATGTAAACTAACTTCATTATCATTAATGTGATGTCATAAGTATGATTGATCTATTCATCTGTGGTCGGCGAATTGTTTGGTAAGTAACAGAAAAAAGCTGGACCCACCTGTGAGTACTCAGGTCGTGGCTATACGATATTTAATCACTATGTGTAGTGCTTATGTGACAACGTATAAATGTTAATTGAATGAATAAACAGTAACAAGTGGCAAATTTCCTTCCTCCTTACACGTCATTACTTCTTTAAAAAGTATGTTGTGTGTAAAGTCAGCAGCAATTAACCAAATTTGAATATTTTTATATTTCTTTGTGGTGGCCCCCTTGATAGTACACCTTATTGGAAATATGTTGCTATTGTTAAGAACCTACTAAAAGATATTCCCATGTCCTGGACCCTACTTACACATCAGTATCTCTTTAAAAAGTAAGTTGTCTTAAGAGAAAAACAATTGAAATATTTTTCTTAATTTTTGGTGTGGTGCACATAAAGTACCCCCCTCTCATTTGATAATATACATTATGGATGACACGTTGGTATTGCGAGGCTGAATTGCATTTTCCCACTAGCTAACACACAACATGTGTTTTGTAGAACAATGGCACAGACAATTTAGACATGGTGACAGCAATGTGTAAGTGCCCACATGTTATTGATAAACAACGCAGAGGTGGAAATACTGTAAGTGATAGCATTTATATATTTTCTCAGCCATTTTATGTGCGTTAAGAACTTTGTGATACTTGATATTTGTGATATTTGACATGATAATTGAGTGTGTTCCTAACATATTTCGCTGCTATTTTCGACATGGAGGTAACGTACTTATATTAGTATTGTAAACATATTTATGAGTTTCAGAGAAGGAAAATTTTTCGTAAGTAATACAGAAAATATGGAAATAAAGATATTAAATCTGAGGAGAATTCTGCCTTCACCAAGTATGACACAGATATAGAACTGTGCGCATTGATAAGTGCAACTTCACCTCTACGTTACATAACTATTGCCAAGCTACGCTCGTATTGTCAATCTACAGTAGTTCCGTATTTTTGACACATAATAGAATAATTTAGAATGTATTGACAATTAATGCAAAACTCAGATCGTTACGGTAATTTTGAACATGATAAAGATGGTGGCTGCATCCTTATTTGCTCGTTTCGTTTTGTTACCTGGTATGACACTAGGCTGTGATTGGTTGTATCGTTTTGACAGTGATGACTCAGGTAAGGGTCACAGCTGGTAGGTGAGCCAAAGTTGGTGGGTTGTGCCAGGGGAGTAGCGGTGGAGAGGGGGGTGGGGGGGGGGGGGAGTTGTGGCTCCTCTCAGGCGCTAGTCGGATGTATTTGCCTCAGACATTGCTTTGCCTTCCTATTGCTACTTTTCACTCGGTTTATAGTCGTTCGCTCTCTATGAATTACACTGATATCAGATTAATTTCAGTCTTTTCAACTTACATAAGAAATTTTTGGGTTTAGAATTAATTCAAGCGCAAAGCTTTTTCCGTCTTCTGTCTCCTGATGCGAATGTGTCATATGATTTTAATGAGGCCTTATTATTACTATGGCAATCATGAAAGATTATATGTACAGGGCTGACAATTCAGAAATTATTCAAAACGACCTCCAAGAAGTTCGTGAACTGATACTACAGGTAGTTCTGACTGCTCTTTCCCGGTCTACGATCGTGCAGAGTAGCCTGATAATAGGGTATCAATGGATACATTTTGAGATAGTATGCAAAATAAACATGCTCCCGAGTTTAATTGTCAGAGAGCCCAGAAACTGTAATTATAGTAATGATAACAGTATTTAGTTTCTTTACAAGATAAACAACATAATACGAGACTCTTTTTCGTCGATCATCAATCAAATGACTTATAATGTTCGACTTCACTAGTTATATAATCACTTTGTGACGGCAGATCATCACTTCTGTAAGAGCTTCGTAACAGAAAGCGTAAGGATTGTCAGTGCGAGCTGCTAACAGCCTAATCTGAGATAAGTAAGATCTGCAAGGGCTACTTTCATAGGCGGCTGAAGAACATACATAGTTTCTGTCCTGAAAGTCAATTCTTGCATCTTTACGATCTTCGTTTATCGGCACTGCATTGTGGGCTGGTTCTGCTGGCGTCATCATGGAGTGTTAATGGTCTAAGATGGCGGACCACGATCGAAACAGGTCAACATACAAATAAATTTTAACAAATTCCATGCGGTCGTGAAAAGAATGACGCCTTTATTCGATTGTTCGCCAGTTAAGAAGTTACAAAATTTCTGTTAACCTCTCTTGCTTGTTAAACAATTTGTGCATTCGCACTATCCCTTTCCTTGTCTAAGAGCAAAATGGTTCAAATGGCTCTGAGCACTATGGGACTTAACTGCTGTGGTCATCAGTCGCCTATAACTTAGAACTACTTAAACCTAACTAACCTAAGGACATCACACACATCCATACCCGAGGCAGGATTCGAACCTGCGAACGTAGCGGTCACGCGGCTCCAGACTGTAGCGCCTAGAACCGCACGGCCACCCCGGCCGGCGTCTAAGCGCAGTTTCCCACATTATTCTGACCTGATAGGAGACCTATGCACATGCGCAGTGTCCAAGTATGGGCCACAAAACTGTTTTGTATGTAATTTACTTGAAGGCTAACTACACTTTTCCAATATGCTACGAAAGAATCGTACACTTTACTTCACCGTGCCTACAACTGGGCGTGTATTGTAGCTCCATTTCATTTCTCTCTGGATCATACCACTCACTTACTTTTATGAAATTACTCACCCTATTTCTAGCTCATTAATTAGGTAGTCAAAAGATGCCATGATTAGTGTTCCTGAAAGGAAACAACTTTTCAGTTGGCAACATCAGTAACTAGTTTTCAGTCTTTGAACCAGGCTGATATTTTATCGGAAACCCACTCGGTTGAGACATGGTACCGCGGAAGGCAGAATTGGGTTACGATTATGGACGGGGCCGTAATCAACTTCTGTTGGTTGGTTTATTTTTCAGTCACGTACACTTTATTTGGTAACAACAAAAAATAAAAGGTGACAATAAATTAAGATGTGTTCCATAGCTGAAGGCCTTAATGACAACCTTCTCAAAACTATTTCTCGGCTGAAGGCCCCAATAGTGATAATTTAAATTTGTGTCACACCTGAAGGCATGAATAGCAGCCTTAAGAACCAGTTAAACTACTTCAAACTCCAATTAGAGTTATTAAAATATTTTTAAAAGAACAATAATCAAAACGTCACTAATAGAATACAATTGTATAATTAAAATTTTAAGACAAGTAACACTCACTGCTGAAGGTCTTAATGAAAACAAATTCAAACCATTTCTCGGCTGAAGGCCCCAATAGTAATAATTTAAAACCGTTCCACGGCTGATGGCCTGAATAGAAATGTTTTAAGAACCAGTTAAACAACTTCAAACTTGAAATTAAAGTTATCAACATTTTTTTAAACAAGCATCAAATCCGACAAAACCAAGGAGAAAGGGGGGGGGGAGGGGGGGGGGCCGGGAACGACCAGTGAAAGTCCCTCAATACTTTGCAAGCGATGAAACAGGCAGCGAAGCTTTGAATTCACTTCAGGAGATGGTAATTCAGACTAGTGGCAGTTTAAACGCGTGAACAGTAATCATTTGCCGAATCTAACTAACGTCCGATGACCAACTGACCAATCCAACGATGGAATAACACACCCAAGCCGGAACCGGCGGCCAGCATCACGTCTTCAGACACCGATGTTTAGAGCATCCGGGGCAGGTACCTGGGGCGTTAGCGGCCACTAGGCAGGAAAAATACCACTTCTTGAACTTCACAAATAATAACATATAGACTCCAACAATTAATAACAAGCAGTGGACGAAGGCTAATTATATTCGCCTTCCCCAAACACTCCACTCATTGCTCTTCGTCTCGGCGACAGTGCGAGCAGCAGCACGCAAACAAATGGCGAGATCTCGAAATTGTGGAGGTTTCAATTCCTGAATTAAGGTCCACTCAACTTCCTGGGTCCGGTTGACAACGAGGTTGTACCCCTCGCGACTACAGCCCTTCCATCCGGCAGTCCATGCGGGCCGCCAGTGGTCCCGGCGTGATCTGACGCAGTGCGGACCTGGCTGCTCGTCCGTCCCCAACCGAACTGCCGACTCACACCATCCGGAAACACCACAACGTCACCCCAAAGTCAATACCACCGTTACTAGATATCGATAACAGCCGCTGCTGACACTAGCGGACAGACAGCGCTTGCAAACCGAGTAGTGCCAATGAAGACAAGAAGAAGACAACAGCCGTAACTATACCAACGAAACGATGAGAACTTAGCAACGGCTCTAATGGGAGCCGCAGCACGGGTCAGTGGCATCACTGCATTTTTTACTTCACAGTATTTTCTCATATAATATAGTCCACTGTCAGCGAAAATTTGGAGAGTGTTACTTATACTACTTCCTAACTCACTAACGTATGACATAAACAACAACAACCCCATTAATGCAAGTCTAACACCTGCGTGGAGCTTATACACTGAGGCGAGAGAAGACATTATACAGGGTGTTACAAAAAGGTACGGCCAAACTTTCAGCAAACATTCCTCACTCACAAAGAAAGAAAATACATTTGTGGACATGTGTCCGGAAACGCTTACTTTCCATGTTAGAGCTCATTTTATTACTTCTCTTCAAATCACATTAATCATGGAATGGAAACACACAGCAACAGAACGTACCAGCGTGACTTCAAACACTTTGTTACAGGAAATGTTCAAAATGTCCTCCGTTAGCGAGGATACATGCATCCACCCTCCGTCGCATGGAATCCCTGATGCGCTGATGTAGCCCTGGAGAATGGCGTATTGTATCACAGCCGTCCACAATACGAGCACGAAGAGTCTATACATTGGTACCGGGGTTGCGTAGACAAGAGCTTTCAAATGCCCCCATAAATGAAATTCAAGAGGGTTGAGGTCAGGAGAGCGTGGAGGCCATGGAATTGGTCCGCCTCTACCAATCCATCGGTCACCGAATCGGTTGTTGAGAAGCGTACGAACACTTCGACTGAAATGTGCAGGAGCTCCATCGTGCACGAACCACATGTTCTGTCGTACTTGTAATGGCACATGTTCTAGCAGCACAGGTAGAGTATCCCGTATGAAATCATGATAACGTGCTCCATTGAGCGTAGGTGGAAGAACATGTAGCCCAATCAAGACATCACCAACAATGCCTGCCCAAACGTTCGCAGAAAATCTGTGTTGATGACGTGATTGCACAATTGCGTGCGGATTCTCGTCAGCCCACACATGGTGATTGTGAAAATTTACAATTTGATCACGTTGGAATGAAGCCTCATCCGTAAAAGAACATTTGCACTGAAATGAGGATTGACACATTCTTGGATGAACCAGTCGCAGAAGTGTAACCGTGGAGGCCAATCAGCTGCTGATAATGCCTGCACACGCTGCTCATGGCACGGAAACAACTGGTTCTCCCGTAGCACTCTCCATACAGTGACGTGGTCAACGTTACCTTGTACAGCAGCAACTTCTCTGACGCTGACATTGGGGTTATCGTCAATTGCACGAAGAATTGCCTCGTCCATTGCAGGTGTCCTCATCGTTCTAGGTCTTCCGCAGTCGCGAGTCATAGGCTGGAATGTTCCATGCTCCCTAAGACGCCGATCAATTGCTTCGAACGTCGTCCTGTCGGGACACCTTCGTTCTGGAAATCAGTCTCGATACAAACGTACCGCGCCCCGTGCTAATCCATAAATCAAATATGCATCTGCCAACCCCGCATTTGTAAACATTGCACTGACTGCAAAACCACGTTCGTGATGAACGTTAACCTGTTGATGCTACGTACTGATGTGCGTGATGCTAGTATTGTAGAGCAATGAGTCGCATGTCAACACAAGCACCAAAGTCAACATTACCTTCCTCCAATTGGGCCAACTGGCGGTGAATCGAGGAAATACAGTACATACTGACGAAACTAAAATGAGCACTAACATGGAAATAAACGTTTCCGGACACATGTCCACACAACATCTTTTCTTTATTTGTGTGTGAGGAATGTTTCCTGAAAGTTTGGCCGTACCTCTTTGTAACACCCCGTATAGGGTAGTCCATTGATAGTGACCGGGCCTAATGTCTCACGAAACAAGCATCAAACGAAAAAACTACAAAGAACGAAACTCGTCTAGCTTGAGGGGAAAACCAGAAGGCGCTATGGTTCGCCAGCTAGATGGCGCTGCCATAGGTCAAGTGGACATCAACTGTTTATTTTTTGTTTTTCTTTTAATAAGAATCCCCATTTTTATTACATATTCGTGTAGTAAGTACAGAAATATGAATGTTTTAGTTGGACCATTTTTTTCGCTTTGTGATACATGGCGCTCTAATAGTCACAAACGTAAAAGTACATGGTATCACGTAACATTCCGCCAGTGCGGACGGTTTTTGCTTCGTGGTACATTACTCGCCGCCAGTGCGGACAGTATTTGCTTCGTAATACTTTACCCGCCTTAAAATGGACCGTTTACCAATTGCGGAAAAGGTCGATATCGTGTGATGAAAGTGCCCAACGGGCGTGTGCTATGTATGCTGCTTGGTATCCTGGACGACATCATCCAAGTGTCCGGACCGTTCGCCTAGTAGTTACGTTATTTAAGGAAACAGGAAGTGTTCAGCCACATGTGAAACGTCACCCACGACCTGCAACAAATGCTGATGCCCAAGTAGGTGTTTTAGCTGCTGTCCCGGCTAATCCGCACGTCAGTAGCAGACAAACTGCCTGAGAAACCAGGAATCTCAAAAACGTCGGTGTTGAGAATGCTACATGAACATCGATTGCACCCGTACCATATTTCTATGCACCAGGAATTTTATGGCGACGACTTTGAACGTGGTGTACAGTTCTGCCACTGGGCACAAGAGAAATTACGGGACGATGACAGATTTTTTGCACGCGTTCTGTTTAGCGACGAAGCCTCATTCCCCAACAGCGGTAACGTAAACCAACATAATATGCACTATTGAGCAACGGAAAACCCACGATGGTTGCGACAAGTGGAACATCAGCGACCTTGGCGGATTAACGTATGGTGCGGCATTACGGGATCAAGGATAATTGGCCCCCATTTTATAGATGACAATCTAAATGGTGCAATGTATTCTGATTTCCTACGTAATGATCTACTGATGTTACTGCAAGATGTTTCACTGCATGACAGAATGGCGATGTACTTCCAACATGATGGATGTCCGGCACATAGCTCGAGTGCGGGTGAAGAGGTATTGAATTGAATATTTCATGACAGGTGGATTGGTCGTCGAAGCACCATAACATGCCCCGCACGTTCATCGTATCTGACATCCCCGGATTTCTTTCTGTGGGGAACGTTAAAGGATATTTGCTATCGTGATCCACCGACAACGCCTGATAACTTGCGTCAGCGCATTGTCAATGCATATGTGAACATTACGGAAGGCGAGCTACTCGTTGTTAAGTGGAATGTCGTTACACGTATTGCCAAATGCATTGAGGTTGACGGTCATCATTTTGAGCATTTATTGCATTAATGTGGTACTTAGAGGTAATCAAGCTGTAACAGCATGTGTTCTCAGAAATGATAAGTTCACAAAGGTACGTGTATCACATTGGAACATTCGAAATAAAATGTTCAAACGTACCTACGTTCTGTATGTTAATTTAAAAAACCTACCTGTTACCAACTGTTCGTCTATAATTGTGAGCCATTTGTTTGTCACTATTACAGCGCCATCTATCACAAAGTGAAAAAAATGGTCCAACGAAAACATTCATATTTCTTTACGTACTACACGAATATGTAATAAAAAATGGGGGTTCCCATTTAAAAATAAAACGCAGTTGATATCCGTTTCACCTATGGCAGCGCCATCTAGCAGGCCAACCGTAGCGCCATCTGGTTTCCCCCTTCAAGCTAGACAATTTTCGTTGTTTGTACTTTTTTCGTTTGACGCTTATTTCGTGAGATATTTGGCCCGGTCACGATCAATGGACCACTCTGTATATATTATCACATGCAGTAATGTATATTACTCCTTAGTTCTATTGTCGTTAGTTTCCAAGTGGAGGACAAAATACGAAATTGTTCAGTTCTTATATTCTGATAACTACATTTGTTGAGTTATTCCATCGGATTCCCAGAAGCAAGTAATTTATAAGCCGAGTTCACGATAACTTATCAGTGGGACGACTGCGATTTATTTCTGTTCCGGGTAAAATATTACTTTTTTATCTATTCCTGGAAAGAACAAGCACAGCTGTAAACATTTGTGGTATGTTTTAAAGTATAAATATCATAACGTGATATTTTTAATAATATTCATGAATAAATATAGTTACACTACTGGCCATTAAAATGATAAACGGGTATTCATCGGACAAATATATTATACTAGGACTGATATGTGATTACATTTTCACGCAATGTGGGTGCATAGATCCTGAGAAATCAGTACCCAGAACAACCACCTCTGGATATAATAACGGCCTTAACACGCCTGGGCATTGAGTAAAACAGAGCTTGGATGGCGTGTACAGGTACAGCTGCCCATGTAGCTTCAAAACGATACCATAGTTCATCAAGAGTAGTGACTGGGAGATACGGGAAGATTTCAATTAGATCGCATCATGGTCAGACAGAGATTCCGAAATCAGATACTGGATTGTAACGCGTACCTAGGAGCAGATACAGACTCAGATCACAATATAGTAGTGATGAAGGGTACGCTGAAGTTCAAGACATTAGTCAGGAAGAATCAATACGCAAAGAAGTGGGATACGGAAGTACTAAGGAATGACGAGATACGTTTGAAGTTCTCTAACGCTATAGATACAGCAATAAGGAATAGCGCAGTAGGCAGTACAGTTGAAGAGGAATGGACATCTCTAAAAAGGGCCATCACAGAAGTTGGGAAGGAAAACATATCTACAAAGACGGTAGCTGCGAAGAAACCATGGGTAACAGAAGAAATACTTCAGTTGATTGATGAAAGGAGGAAGTACAAACATGTTCCGGGAAAATCAGGAATACAGAAATACAGGTCGCTGAGGAATGAAATAAATAGGAAGTGCAGGGAAGCTAAGACGAAATGGCTGCAGGAAAAACGTGAAGACATCGAAAAAGATATGATTGTCGGAAGGACAGACTCAGCATACAGGAAAGTCAAAACAACCTTTGCTGACATTAAAAGCAACGGTGGTAACATGAAGAGTGCAACGGGAATTCCACTGTTAAATGCAGAGGAGAGAGCAGATAGGTGGAAAGAATACATTGAAAGCCTCTATGAGAGTGAAGATTTGTCTGATGTGATAGAACAAGAAACAGGAGTTGATTTAGAAGAGATAGGGATCCAGTATTAGAATCGGAATTTAAAAGAGCTTTGGAGGACTTACGGTCAAATAAGGCAGAAGGGCTAGATAACATTCCATCAGAATTTCTGAAATCATTGGGGGAAGTGGCAACAAAACGACTATTCACGTTGGTGTGTAGAATATATGAGTCTGCTGATATACCATCTGACTTTCGGAAAAGCATCATCCACACAATTCCGAAGACAGCAAGAGCTGACAAGTGCGAGAATTATCGCACAATCAGCTTAACAGCTCATGCATCGAAGCTGCTTACAAGAATAATATACAGAAGAATGGAAAAGAAAATTGAGAATGCGCTAGGTGACGATCAGTTTGGCTTTAGGAAAAGTAAAGGGACGAGAGAGGCAATTCTGACGTTACGGCTAATAATGGAAGCAAGGCTAAAGAAACATCAAGACACTTTCATACGATTTGTCGACCTGGAAAAAGCGTTCGATAATATAAAATGGTGCAAGCTGTCCGAGATTCTGAAAAAAGTAGGGGTAAGCTATAGGGAGAGACGGGTCATATACAACATGTACAACAACCAAGAGGGAATAATAAGAGTGGTCAATCAAGAACGAAGTGCTCGTATTAAGAAGGGTGTAAGACAAAGCTGTAGCCTTTCGCCCCTACTCTTCAATCTGTACATCGAGGAAGCAATGATGGAAATAAAAGAAAGGTTCAGGAGTGGAATTAAAATACAAGATGAAAGAATATCAATGATACGATTCGCTGATGACATCGCTATCCTGAGTGAAGGTGAAGAAGAATTAAATGATCTGCTGAACGGAATGAACAGTCTAATGAGTACACAGTATGGTTTGAGAGTAAATCGGAGAAAGACGAAGGTAATGAGAAGTAGTAGAAATGAGAACAGCGAGAAACGTAACGTCAGGATTGATGCTCACGAAGTCAATGAAGTTAAGGAATTCTGCTGCCTAGGCAGTAAAATAACCAATGACGGACGGAGCAAGGAGGACATCAAAAGCAGACTCGATATGGCTAAAAAGGCATTTCTGGCCAAGAGAAGTCTACTAATATCAAGTACCGCCCTTAATTTGAGGAAAAAATTTCTGAGGATGTACGTCTGGAGTATCCATTGTATGGTAGTGAAACATGGACTGTGGGAAGACCGGAACAGAAGAGAATCGAAGCATTTGAGATGTGGTGCTATAGACGAATGTTGAAAATTAGGTGAACTGATAAGGTAAGGAATGAGGAGGTTCTACGCAGAATCGGAGAGGAAAGGAATATGTGGAAAACACTGATAAGGTGAAGGGACAGGATGATAGGACATCTGCTAAGACATGAGGGAATGACTTCCATGGTACTAGAGGGAGCTGTAGAGGGCAAAAACTGTAGAGGAAGACAGAGATTGGAATATGTCCAGGAAGTAATTGAGGACGTAGGTTGCAAGTGCTACTCTGAGATGAAGAAGTTAACACAGGAAAGGAATTCGTGGCGGGCCGCATCAAACCAGTCTGTATACTGATGACCAAAAAAAAAAAAAAATGACTGGCATATTGTGACGAGCCATTTGCCCAGGCGCCATTGACCAGACGTTTTCAATTGGTGAGAGATTTGGAGGATGTGCAGGCCAGGGCAGCAGTCGGACATTTTCTGTATCCAGAAAGGCCCGTACATGAACTGCAACATGCGGTCATGCATTATACTGCTGAAATGTTGGGTTTCGCAGGGATCGAATGAAGTGTAGAGCCACGAGTCGTAACACATCTGAAATGTAACGTCCACTGTTGAAAGTGCCGTCAATGCGAACAAGAGGTGACCGAGACGTGTTATCAATGTCACCCCATACCACCATACCATCACGCCGCGTGATACGCCAGTATGGCGATGACGAATACACGCTTCCAATGTGCGGTTATCGCGATGTCGGCAAACACGGATACGACCATCATGATGCTGTAAACAGAACCTGGATTCATCCGAAAAAATGAGGTTTTGGCCTTAGTGCACCCAGGTTCGTCGTTGAGTACACCATCGCAGACGCTCCTGTCTGTGACGCAGCGTCAAGGGTAAAATGTTTTTTATGTTTACATCTCAGATTTCAAAGATGTTCTGGGAGCAGACGCCGATGCGTGCGAACGTGCCAGCAGCGGTAGCAGCGGCAGCATTTGCCTGACACACAGTAATTTGGTTCGGTTTCTGTTTTTGTTTTTGTTTTTTTCATCTCGTGCTTATGCAAAGGAGTGAACTGTACTTCTGTATATTACTGTGTAGACCAGTGGTTAGCAAATTACTGTCTTTGTTTTTGCATGCATATCCTTGTGGTAGGCGGCTTCCTAGTGGAACTTTCCCGCCTCGGCACACGTCACGCAACTCAGTTTGAATCAGGGACCGTTGACTACAGGGCTACCGCAGTCACTGCCCCGGCAGACGCCGAGCCGTGCGGACGAGCCAGCAGCGATAGCAGCAGCAGCAGAATTTGCCTGACACACAGTAATGTAGTTTAGTTTCTGTCTTCTATTCACATGTTTCTGCAAAGGAGTGATCTGTATCTGCGATTTTACTGCGTAGCCTATGGTTTAGCAAATTAGGCGGCTTCCTGATGTAATTACCGCCACGCCACACCACTAAGTTTAAATCTCGTGCTGGTACACAGCATCTGGTTTAGAACAGTACATTCTAGTTTGCATACTTATCTCGTGCAGTAGCTTTCGGGTAAGCAGAGTTTCTAGTAACAGACAACTGTAAATACACCTTCAGTAGAGAAATTTATTTCTGTTTAGGAGTTTGCCGTCTCAGGACGTAGTGCGAAATCTGCAGAGCAGGATTTAGTGTTGCTTTATTTTCCTTGTTATATTGTGTGTACATTCCAAACTCAGTACCGTCATTTGAGACCTTGCATCTATCTTTAGACACCACGAGATGGCTAGGAACTGTGCTTGTTGTGAGTAGACACAAGGATAATTGGCTGCTGTTTGTAAACAGCTGAAACCAGCGTCGGCTACCGTCGACATGCTTCTGGCTGATGTCCAGAGTTGTGACGGCATCGGGGCTTTGGGTACGATACCTGGTGCCTTTTGAATCCCCTGGTGACCCAGATGTCGCTGCATCTTCTGATTCGCAACATCTGACCGGTCCGTTTTCACGAGAACAGACCACAGTGTGCCACTCGAGAGCGGATGGCAGACTGTGATGGGTTCGTGTGTCACTGAAACGGAGGCGAGACAGGGAGCAGATCGCTCGGCTGGCTCCCTAGTCTTCGCAACAGATATCGAGGGTTGTTGATAACCCTGAACCAGCACGAGACGCCACTCCTGTTGGGCCAGCAGTCGATTTTCCTGCGCAGTTCGAACAAGTTCAGAGGGTGGGTATGCTTGTCACTGGGGCTCCAGTCTTAGGCTGGTGATGGAGCCCCTCAGGGCAATAGCAGGCGAGAAAGAATACCAGCGGGCACTGGGTATGCTTGCCACGGTGTTTCGTCCCTGATGTGGAAGAATCCGTGCCGGCACCTACCGAGCGCACTGGGTGCATACGTCTTTATTTGCAGCATCGTTCTCAGAGTTGATCGCGCTCCTCTGGTTTGGAGCAGAGTGGAAGGTCTAAACTAGACGCTCAGACGACTCTTCAACGGTGTCGGATGCGAATTTCTCTATCTCCGCTATCGGGTACAGAATTTCAGCATTCCGCTTAGTAAGTCAGGCACGCACTACACGCAGGAAGCGGTTACTGGAGCAGCGGAGTAGGTGTGGCCTGCGTACGGGCTTTTTTAGGTTAGGCAAACCTTCTCTTGGGTACAAAAACGATTTGTCTGAAGAATTAGTCACAATGTCCTCAGAGAACATTCGTCGTCGCAGATCAGAGACAAAAAAGATTTATGTGACTTTTTTAGTAAACTGCAGGAATATCCAAGGAAAGGTCCCGGTGTTAATAGCCCTCACTGAAGGCTATAAAGCACGTATAGCATTAGGAACAGAAAGTTGGTTGAAACCAGACGTTAATGACAAAGAAACCTTAAGTTCAGATTGAAATATTTATCGTGAGGATAGGTTAGTCGCCAATGGTTCAAATGGCTCTGAGCACTATGGGACTTAACATCTATGGTCATCAGTCCCCTAGAACTTAGAACCACTTAAACCTAACTAACCTAAGGAAACCACACAACACCCAGTCATCACGAAGCAGAGAAAATCTCTGACCCCGCCGGGAATCGAACCCGGGAACCCGGGCGTGGGAAGCGAGAACGCGCCAATGGTTGTGGCGTGTTTATTGCAGTAATGAATTCGACAAAATCTAGGGACGTTATCACGGATTTCGATTACGATTTAATCAGGGTGGAGTTAAGTATCAAAGATCAGTCAAAAATAGTAATCAGATGCTTTTATAGGCCGGCTGCGTCAGGAAATCTAGTGGGAGAGCACTTTAGTCAGAACTTGCAGAATATCGTTAGTAATTTTCCTGATAAGGGGGTGAATTCAACTTGCCAGGTGTAGATTGGGTGTGTCATGGTATCAAAACTGCTACCAGGAACAGGGATTCGTGCGCCGCTGATCTGGATGTCTTGTTCGAAAATTACTTCGAGCAGATAGTTAGGGAACCAACTCGTGACGTTAACGTCTTAGACCTCCTGGCAACAAACAGACCAGAACTTCTCGAATCCTTTAACGTTTAGGAAGTTATCAGTGATCATAAAGCTGTGATAGCATCTATGGCTACTGGTGTGACAAAAAATGTTAAGAAGGAAGATATTTCTGCTTAGCAGGAGTAACACTATACTAATTTCAGAGTACCTGAGCAGTCAGCATCAGCTGATGAGGACGTATGGAAAAAAATTAATATGTTCCGAGTAAGATCTTAAGGAATGGGGAAGACCCACCAGGGTATAATAGCCGTGATAGAAAACTGCTACGTAAAGAAAGATAACTTCACCTGAGAATGAAGAGAAGTAAAAACCTAGCTGACAAACAAAAGCTGAACGAAACGAAAGGAGCGTAAGGACGGCAATGAGAGAAGCGTAAATGACTTTCAAAGTAAAACTTTGTCAACCGATCTCAGTAAAAATCCTAAGTTGTTTTGGTCGCATGAAAAAACAGTAAATGGGTCGAAATCATCTGTTCATTTACTCAGTGACAACACTAGCATCGAAGCGGAAGATGACCGATAGAGAGCCGAAATACTGAATTAGGTCTTCCAAAACTGTTTCACCGGCGAAGATCGCAACACGGTCCCTCCTTACAATCGTCGTACGAACGTCTAAATGACGGCCATTGAGGTAACCGATAGCGGAATAGGAAAACAACTGCAACTGCTTAGTAGTGGAAAGGCGTCAGGGACAGACGAGGAACTTACAAGATTTTACAATGGTTATGAGAAAGGATTTTCTGTCTGTCTAGCAGTAATTTATCGTAGATCGCTTGAACAACGATGGGTAACTATCGACTGGAAGAAAGCGCAGGTCATTCCTGTTCATAAGAAGGTCCATGGGACAGATCCACACACTTATAGACGTATATCGTTGACGTCAATCTGTTGTAGAATAATGGAACATGTTTTATACTCAAGAATTATAGCATTCCTGAAGAAGGAAAGTCTCCACTATAAAAGTCAACATGGATTGCTCAAACAGAGATCCTGCGAAACTCAGCTTGCTCTGTACCTCCATGAGATCCACAGGGCCTTAGACAATGGCTCTCAGTTCGACACCGTGTTCCTTCAGGAAGGCATTTAACACCGTCCCGCACTGCCGTTTAGTGAAAGAAATACCAGTTTATCGAGTACTGCAGCAGATTTGACACTGGCTTCAAGACTTCATTGCAGGCAGAACTGAACACGTCCCTCTTATCGAAACAAATTCGACAAATATAAAGGTAATTTCCGGTGTACCCCAAGGAAGTGTGATAGGACCGTTACCGTTTACAATATACATGTAAATGTAGAAAGTATCGGATGCTCCATAAGGCTGCTCGCAGATTATGAGGTAGACTATAACAAAGTACCAACGCCAGAGGATAGTAACGATTTGCAGAATGACCTCCAGAGAGTGCCTGTATAATGCAGGGTTTGGTTGTTGACAGTGAACGTAAATAAATGTAACATATTGTGCATATACAGGAAAAGAAATCCACTACTCTACAGCTACACTATTAATGACAAATCGCTGGAAACAGTATCCGCCGTAAAATATTTAGAAATAACTGTCCGGGGTGACCTTAAGTGAAATGACGATATAGAACAAATAGTGGGAAAGCAGATTCCAGACACAGACTCATAGGAAGAATCTTAAGAAAACATAGTTCGTCCACGAAGGAAGTGGCTTATAAGGAGCTTTTGCGACCCATTATCGATTATTGTTCAACTATATGGCATCCTTACCAAGTAGGACCGATAAAGAGAGACAGAAGATCCAACGAAAGGCAACACGTTTCGTCACGGGACCGTTTAGTGGGCACTAGAGCCTTATGGAGATGCTAAACAAACTGCAATGGCGGATGTTAAAAAAGAGACGTTCTGAATCACGGAGAGATTTACCACTGAAATTTCGAAAGAGCACTTTGCGGGGAGAGTTGGGCAACATATTACTTCCCCGCTGCACACTTGAGGAGAAAATTCTGCCGATTCGACTGACGAAAGGTGTTATTAACGGAGTTCGTGAAATAACGCACCCGTGGTGGCCGGCCGCTTTGGGCGAGCTGTTCTAGGCGCTTCAGCCCTTAGGTTAGTAAGGTTTAAGTAGTTCTAGGTCTAGTGGACTGATGACTTCAGGTGTTAAGTCTAATAGTGCTTAGAGCCACTTGAACTATTTTTGAGAAAATTCGGGAAATTAAAGCCAATATAGAGGCTTACCGAAAGTAATTCTTCCCGCGCGCTATTCGCAACAGGGTTGGAGGTCTCAGAGGTACAGAAAGTACCATCCGCCACAACCCATTAGGTGGCTCGCGGAATATGATATTGATGCAGATGTAGATGTGGAGCTAATGTGTGTAATAGTCTTCCTATAATATTCTTACTTCTGTATTGTATGAGTAAAGCATATTACCGACATTCATCACATTATAATATTACTTCATTCCTCTGCTTTAGTTTCTGCTCCCTGTACACCATGTTATATCTTAGGTTATGCTTTTACTTACATGCAGTATTAATAAAAAAAACTTCGTTTTTCTACAGGAGAAATCGAGTCTCATCACCCGCTTGTGTTTTTAGTGCATTGTTTTTTATCATCATACATAAAATTTTTATGTTTCATTGCGCAAACCAACGAGGTATAGAGACTGTGGATATGACATGTAAGAGAAATGGATTCTGACACTATGACGAGAAAGGAAATTGACAGTTAGTGGTCCTGCAAAGTCTCGAATTGGAAACCACTTCCATCTTTCCTTGGACGTCCAAACACGTGTTTTAATTCCTAAGAGGAAATAGTCTGAACGTTCTCTTGTCAGTTACTACTATCGAGTCATATTACAATTGCCACCGACGTTGTACACCTTGGGAATAACATCGTTTAACTAGTAATACAGTCAAGAGGTGTCGACGAATGTTACAATTCAGTCGTGAGACTGAAAAAGTCTCATATTTGCATCACAAAGTGCTGTTATGTGATGCGTTCACATTTGTATCCATACGTTAACAGTGAAAAATTCTACTGTTTAAAGCCGCGCGGGATTAGCCGAGCGGTCTGGGGCGCTGCAATCATGGACTGTGCGGCTGGTCCCGGCGGAGGTTCGAGTCCCCCGTCGGGCATGGTTGTGTGTGTGTGTGTGTGTTGTCCTTAGGATGGTTTAGGTTAAGGAGTGTGTAAGCTTAGGGACTGATGACCTTTGCAGTTAAGTCCCATAAGATTTCACACACATTTGAACAATTTTTACTATTTAAAGTAAAGTATTTAAAGTAAGTAACTGAGTTCAGCTTGTTGTATAGTGTGAAAGAATTCAGTAACTACTTTATGCTTTTGTCTTCATTTAGCTTTATAAACGTATAAACGTGCTAAATTTCAGAGCGTATTTCAAAAGTGTTGTGAATGTTACACCGCTACACTAAACTCATCACGAAAAAAATGAAAGAAAGGAAAAAAAAGTTCGGCGCTTCAGCCATAACGACAAAAACCGGTACGTTATGTGGTTTTCATACATGAATTTATCTCACACATTTGCTTCAAGAAACTATATATCCCAAAGTACGTCGCGATCATAATATACTTGCTATAAACGATGCCGATTTCATGATAAACAAAATGTTTATCCAAGAGAGAACCGAAAACGCAGCTCAGCAGTCATTACTCGATTTGCCAAAGGAGCCTTCTGCAGAGACACTTCAGCATAGCTGTGGCGTTACAAGGTATAATGAGATAACTAGAACTTTTGGAAGGTTTGTGTTAATAAATACAGATTCGAGTAATATGATAAGCTACCTTAAATATTAGAAAATTCTGCTTGATAGTGTTCGTATGTTAACTAGGGAAATATTACTTTTCATTCGAAACGTGATATATCCTTCACTTTTATATTTACATTTTATGAACAAAGTAATATACAGATTTACAGGATTTTGTGTTCCGCATGCTGTGCGAAGTATTTGACCATACAGCGTTCCTCCTTCTGTTTGTGCGCAGGGTTTTAGTGTGTTGTTGTATCACATGTCTACACCCATAATAATTCTATAAAACACTGTTGTGTGTCTGTTTGAACACACTTCTCCAAAACCGCTAAAGGATTTTCGCAGGTTTTCGCCGGTAACTCGAGGATAGCTTGGGGCGAAGTATAGGCTTTATTTCATCAAAAACAGATCTCGAAAAGTAAAAAGATACCGGGAATAAATTTTTATATGAAACCATCGTGTCTCTCTGTTCCAACACGCCAGTCTATTTCAAGTGAGTTTCGTCTTGGGCGTAGACTGGGATACCTGTGGTCTTTCTTTCATCAAAATCTGATCGTCGAAAAAACTGCACAGTAATTGAAAGTTTTATCCCTACTAATATCATAAATCTGAAAGTACCTCTGTTGCGTTTCCAGACTAGCTCGCTGAACCGAATATGATGATATCTGCTGTGGGTAGTCTGAACCGTGAGGAAGAACACAGTCTACTTCAGATTTTGTACCAACTTGTACTCTATGGACATCATTAAACCTGGTTAACAATGACATTTTCATAATTATTAGCACAGAACGGGAATTCATCACTAACATAGTGGGAAAAATGGGATATTCACAGCTTATATTTCAAAAGCACCAACACTAGAATTAAGGCCACACTGAAATTCAATATAAAATGTATTAGTGAATTCCATTAGCCACTTACATATGCGCCAAGATATGAGTAACATACAATATACATACTGCCCCGAGGAAAAAATAATTATTCTTTTAAAAAGCTATATTTATTTTTGGCTTTCCGTATTTATTATACTTACGAAACTACATTAGTTGGTTGATACATTCCACGTGATACGATTAAGAGAAATGAATACGACGCTTACACAATCTTCGTTGTGTTGAATCCACACTTCGACAATTTTTGTTGCATAATATTTACATTGTATATTGTATAGCTGAGGATATAAAATGTAGACTGGCAGTGGCAAGGAAATCGTTTCTAAGGAAAGGAAATTTGTTAACATCGAATATAGATTTAAGTGTCAGGAAGTCGTTTCTGAATGTATTTGTATGGAGTGTGGCCATGTATGGAAGTGAAACATGGACGATAAATAGTTTAGACAAGAAGAGAATAGAAGCTTTTGAAATGTGGTGCTACAGAAGAATGCTGAAGATTAGGTGGGTCGATCACATAACTAATGAGGAGGTATTGAATAGAATTGGAGAGAAGAGAAATTTGTGGCACAACTTGACTGGAAGAAGGGATTGCTTGGTAGGACATATTCTGAGGCATCAAGGGATCACCAATTTAGTACTGGAGGGCAGCGTGGAGGGTAAAAATCGTAGAAGGAGACCGAGAGATGAATACACTAATCAGATTCTTAAGGATTAGGTTGCAATAGGTACTGGGATATGAAGAAGCTTACAGAAGATAGAGTAGCATGGAGAGCTGCGTCAAACCAGTTTCTGGACTGAAGACCACAACAACAGCATTGTACACCTTCTTCAATAGCGCGATACATAGATGTGTGTTCCTGCCTATATTCGTCTGTACGCACTGCTCTTCTGCGACGCTTCACATGCAGATACGGTATGTGTTGGGACATATTAGGACGGAGAGAGGCGAGGAACACAATATGAGGTAAAGCCCTAACAGGCAGTCACGTGAGGGCAGATGGTATTATTAGACGTACAGTTACTATACTTACTCACCATCACTTACCGTAACAAAACCCCTGATATGCAAGCACAGTCGAGGCTACCAACTAGTTAATAATAAATTCGTTAAGTTGCTTAGCAGTAATCCCAAAAATTAGCAGCTGTCACTCATTTAATATCAGGCAGATATCGAATCTGCATTTGGATCGCACTTCCTTGACCCTTGTGCAGAAAAGTGTGCAGAATACTGCTCTATCCGTTTTCAGTAAGCTTATACAAGAATTCAAAAATTTTAGAGTTTCGTCATGGGTCACTCCTTCTGTTCTGTCGAGGACTTCCTTAAAAATATAAACTGATTCCTGTGTTGTTGGTTGCGTTTTCACAAACTTATGGCCTGTGTTTTTTTTTGGGGGGGGGGGGTTCATAAACATTTTATTTTATCTGTTATTACTTTTATGTTGTTATTTCATGTACTGACACGTTCCATGACCTTGGAATTTGCTTCTCAATTTGATCCTACGGAACTAGACGGGTAAGATAACTTAAAACTTAATAAATACATTACGGGGAGGGGATGAGGGGGATGCTGGGGGGGTGGGACTGGCAGGGGTGTGTGAATTATCTCAGGGCCCTCTGGCTTCCAACTCTCCAGGGCCCTATAGAGCTTCCGTCTTAGGTTATCTGCAGATGACGCTGTCGTTTATCAACTAATAAAGTCATCAGAAGATCAAAAAACTTTGCAAAACGATTTAGAAAAGAGATCTGAATGGTGTGAAAATTGGCAGTTGACGCTAAATAACGAAAAGTATGAGGTCATCCACAAGAGTGCTAAAAGGAATCCGTTAAACTTCAGTTACACGAAAAATCAATCAAATCTAAAAGCCGTAAATTCAACTAAATACCTAGGAATTACAATTAAGAACAACTTAAGTTGGAAGGAACACATAGAAGATGTTTTGGGGAAGGCTAACCGAAGACTACATTTTACTGACAGAACACTTGGAAAATGTAACATATCTACTAAGGAGGCTGCCTACACTAGGCTTGTCCATCCTCTTTTAGAATACTGCTGCGCGGTGTGGGATCCTTACCAGATAGGAGTGACGGAATACATCGAAAATGTTCAAAGAGGGGCAGTAGGTTTTATACTATCTCAAAAAATGAGAAAGAGTGTCACTGAAATGATACAGAATTAGGGCATTAAAACAAAGGCGTCTTTCGTTCCGGTGGAATCTTCTCACTAAATTCCAATCACTTTCTCCTCCGAATGCGAAAATATTTTGTTGACACCGACCATCATAGGAAGAAACAATCACCACGAAAAAATAAGGGAAATCAGAGCTCGTACGGAACGATATATGTGTTCGTTCTTTCCTCGCGCTATTCGAGGTTGGAATAATAGAGAATTGTGAAGGTGGTTCAATGAACCTTCCGCCAGGCACTTAAATGTGATTTGCAGAGTGTCCATGTAGATATAGATGTAGTGGTAGCAGACGTCGTAGTTACACAAGACGCGGGACATGGAAAGTGTGACGCTGGTTGGGACGTCAGACTGGAACTCAGCAGAGTGGTCCGAAGGGTCTAGTCTGTTTGCAGCAGGATCGGGTGTTGGGAGGTGTGACATGTTGGAATTGCGCCCGCTGGCTTTCGTGCTGCCGCTACCCGGATCGGCTGTCTTAAACATCAACCAAGAATCCACTCGGTGTGGAATCTTTCAGATACTCTTCCGTTCCTGTGCTGCATTTAAGTGGTGGTTGATGGAGATTAGTTACACAACTAGTCCGTGGTTCCGCTGAAACGGTCCCGCTGGAATCACAGCGTCGCTAGCTGTACTGTCGATAGCCGATACTTTGCCTAGTCCTATAGTGTGGGGCTGCTCGGTGGCCCTGTGTCAAGTGTTCCCGGGTTAGGGGGTACTTGTGTCCAGTTTGAGATATTCTGTGTATGATAGAACACAATGCGCGGGCCTGCCTGCACGTTAACCTGCGGATGCCGTTAGTGTTACCGTTGCTGATTATTTTCTGTGTAAGACATTAATGCCATGGATATTGATTTTGATGTTGTATTTGTGTATCTTAAACTGTGAAACCGAGCGGGCCTATTTGGTTGTGGCCACTCTATTGTGTAACCTGCTTCTTTTTCGCGGGAAGATTAAAGTCCAAATTAGCCGTTAGAATAGTAACGCATTCGGTCTGGGGTGTGCTTGTTCAGTTTTAGCAGCAGTGTGAACGATCATACCTAAATATTCTGGCACTTCCTGCTGCTTTTGTGCGTTCTCTTCTCCAGTGTTAAATTTTGTCATTAGCTTAACCTGACCTTTTTCTGGAGCTCCTCGCGATTTCTTTACTACACTACTGGCCATTACAATTGCTACACCACGAAGATGACGTGCTACAGACGCGAAATTAACCGACAGGAAGATGATACTGTGATATGCAAATGATTAGCTTTTAAGAACACAAGGTTGGCGCCGGTGGCGACACCTACAACGTGCTGACATGAGGAAAGTTTCCAAGCGATTTCTCATACACATACAGCAGTTGACCAGCGTTGCCTGGTGAAAAGTTGTTGTGATGCCTCGTGTAAGGAGGAGAAATGCGTACCATCACGTTTCCAACTTTGATAAAGGTCGGATTGTAGCCTATCGCGATTGCGGTTTATCGAATCGCGACATTGCTACTCGCGTTGGTCGAGATCCAATGACTCAGCAGAATATGGAATCGGTGGGTTCAGGAGGCTAATACGGAACGCCGTCCTGGATCCCAACGGCCTCGTCTCACTAGCATTCGAGATGACAGGCATCTTATCCGCATGGCTGTAACGGATCGTGCAGCCACGTCTCGATCCCTGAGTGAAAAGATGGGGACGTTTGCAAGACAACAACCATCAGCACGAACAGTTCGACGACGTTTGCAGCAGTATGGACTATCAGCTCGGAGACCATGGCTGCGGTTACCCTTGAAGCTGCATCACAGACAGGAGCCACTGCGATGGTGTACTCAACGACGAACCTGGGTGCACGAATGGCAAAACGTCATTTTTTCGGATGAATCCAGGTTCTGTTGACAGCATCATGATGGTCGCATCCATGTTTGGCGACACCACTGTGAACGCACATAGGAAGCGTGTATTCGTCATCGCCATACTAGTGCATCACCCGGCGTGATTGTATAGGGTGCCATTGGTTACACGTCTCGGTCACCTCTTGTTCGCATTGACGGCATTTTGAACAGTGGACTTACATTTCAGATGTGTTACGATTCGTAGCTCTACCCTTCATCCGATCCCTGCCAAACCCTACATTTCAGCAGGTTAATGCACGACCGCGTGTTGCAGGTCCTGTACGGGCCTTGCTGGGTACAGAAAATGTTCGACTGCTGCCCTGGCCAGCACATTCTCCAGATCTCTTACCAATTTAAAACGTGTGGTCAATGGTGGCCTAGCAACTGGCACGTCACAATACGCCAGTCACTACTCTTGATGAACTGTGGTATCGTGGTGAAGCTGCATGGACAGCTGTACCCGCACACGCCGTCCAAGCTCTGTTTGACTCAATGCCCAGGCGTATCAAGGCCGTTATTACGGCCAGAGGCGGTTGTTTTGGGTACTGATTTCTCAGGATCTATGTACCCAAATTGCGTGAAAATATAATCACATGTCAGTTCTAGTATAATATATTTGTCCAATGAATACCCGTTTATCATCTGCATTTTTTCTTGATGTACCAATTTTAATGGCCAGTAGTGTATTACAGGGGAAGGAGAGGCAGATAGCATCTTAATACTAGCTATTAGTTGTGTTATTAGCTTGCTCGCCTGAAGTTTTTGTTTCATCGATGTGCTCTAGGATGCTCCACAAGAGTGACGGGATACAAATTTCAGATTATCTGAGCAGTCAGCATGGAATATTCGATGAAGAGGACGAAGATGGAAAAAATTCAGAGCCATGGTGCAATATTCTCTAGCAAAGTATGTTCCGAGTAAGGATAGGATCCACCATGGTTCAATGAACATGTTAGAAAACTGCTACGTAAACAAAGAGAATTTGATCTTGTATTCAAGATAAGTAAAACATAGATTAGACATAAAGGCTGAACGAAGCGAAAACGAGTGAAAAGAGAACAATGAGAGAAGCGTTCATTGATTTTGAAAGCAAAACTTTGTCAACCAATGTGTGTAAAAACCCTAAGAGGTTTAGGTCGTATGTAAAATCAGTAAGTGGGACAAATTTATTAATTCATTCAGTGACCATGCTGGTTTCGAAACGGAAGATAACAGAGAGAAGGCCGAAATACTGAATTCTGTCTTTCGAAATTGTTGCACCGAGGTTGACTGTGAAACGGTCCCTCTTATCAATAGTCATACGAACGTCGAAATTGCGGCCATTGAGATAATCCATTGCGGAATAGATAAACAACCGCAATTTCTCAGTAGTGAACAGGTGTCAGGACCAGGTCAGATAACTATACGTTTTTACAAAGGTTATGCAAAAGAATTTGTTCCCTTCTAGCAGTAATTTATCGCTTGAGCAACGAAGGAAACCTGGCGACTGGAAGAAAGCGAACGTCATTCCCGTTTTTAAGAAGGGCCGTAGAACAGATGCAACTTGTGGCTGTACAGGTATGAGCAACCCTTAGAGGTTCGCCTTCATACATTCCTCTTAAATATTTTGTGACTAAAGCTCTTCTGGCCTGTTATTTATTTTATATATGACATGTATGTACTGTCTCTGTCTTCTATTGTTAGTCAGTACTTACACTTTTTTATATAAAAAATCCTTTCATCCCATATATTTGTAATTATGTTAAAGACCACTTTAAATGTCTAAATTCCGATGAAGGTACTCTTAGAAGTGTTGAAACCTGGTAAATAAGACTAAAAAATGGTGACCATGGGCTCATTTGTTTCAGTTTTACTGTACAACTACACTATCGATGACAAATCGCTGGAAATAATATCTACCGTAGAATATCTAGGAGTAGCTATTCAGAGCGATCAGGAGTGGAATGACCACATAAAACAAATAGATAGAAATCAGACGCTAGATTCATGTTCACAGATAGAATCTTAAGGAAATGTAACTCATCGACGAAGGAAGTGGCTTAAAGGCGCTCGTTCGACCAATTCTTGCTTATAGTTCATCTATCTCAAATCTGTCTGGGGTGCCCACCAGGTAGGACTAATGGAAGAGATAGAGAAGATCCCACGAAGAGCGGCGCGTTTCGTCATGTAATCGTTTATCCGGCGCCAGAGCGTTACGTAGATGCTCAACAAACTCCATTGGCAGACGTTACAAGAGAGGCGTTATGCGTCGTGGAGAGATTTATTATGGAAGTTTCTAGAGAGAAATTCCCCCCAGATGCGTCTCACGTAATGACCACGAGGAGAAAATTCGAGAAATTAGAGCCAATAAAGAGGCTTGCTGACTGTCATTCTTCCCACGCGCTATTCGAGAGTGGAACAGGGTAGGATGACTCAGTTAATGATACAAAAAGTACCATCTGTCACGCGTTATTAGGTGTCTTGTGCATTATGACGTAGATGTAGTATATAACTGTAGGAAACCTTCGTAACATTTACAATGCAATTGTAAATGTCTCTTCATTTAAAACTAGCAATAATATTTCATGCTGCCTCGGAATGTATGCAGTCAGAAGTGTAGCGATCGAAGAAACTTCTTTTCACAACTCGTACATACTTCACTGCCATCCCAATAGTTTTCAGTACTCATACTTAAAACTTAATATGAAATCTGAATATGGAAATTAGCTGTAGTTGATTTTTGCTGCCGGTTCTATCTTAGATGTCACAGTGCAGGTTTTGAGGGTAATGTAAATGAAAGAGATTGTAATAAGGGATTGTTTTCCCCTGATTGTGAACTAACTACTTTAGTAGCGTCATATACTCAAAATCACAGATTGTTTTCAAATTCTGAAGTTAGGATCTTTCCTTAACTTTTCCTCTGCTTTTTATAACGTCAACCAGTGAAAATGTAATTTTATGAAATGAAATCTGCCTGAGAATATAACAGAGGGAATGAATTCGATTCTACAAATGGTACACTACTATTGTCTTTTTACGTTTATTGATCTGTATTAATGGTGATTATGTTATGTGGTTGATTTACTTGAAATATATACCAATCAGGCAACTCGCAGAACATGGTAGTTACATTGAATCTTGTTTTTCACTGCACAGTTGCAGTATTCAAGATGCAACCAAGATTAGATGTTACACTGACGACGCTATAAAAGTATTACTGAAGCTGAAGATTGATAAAATCTCTAAGTACGTACTCTCATAAAATAATGAACAATCTTTCAAAACCGAGTTCTAACCATACAACATTCCACTAAACACTTCTTTCTTATCTGCGCTATCAAACAGCTATACTCATTTACATGTAGAGAATCCCCGATATGCCTAAGCACTAAAATAACGCATAAAGTCCCTAAGAAAACACACTCTCCTTCTTCTGGTATATTTTACTTATCTTAATATACTTTCCACTATGGGGAAGGAAACCAAGCGAAACTTTCGACTGCTTAGCCGGTTATATAATCTTTAGTTTGATCTCGTAAGAGGAGACACATCATCAGCTTCAGCCATCAAACATACCAATAAACCAATCAGTCATTGCCACATTGTAATAGTTCATCCGATTAGTTTTCCGTAGGTGCTTGTTCTTTCTCTATCGCCTCCCCCCCCCCCCCCCCCCCTCTCTCTGACTCTCTGTCTACCTGGTTAACTTCCGACACTGAATCGCATTATTCTCTCACAGGTACAGTTATGCAACTTCACCAGTTTCTCACAATTGTCGAGGCCTTAATAACGTCTTAAGATCTCATCTGCTCTGTATGTCTGTGGCAATCATTGCAGATTCCACTCATTTTTCGGCTACAAATTGTAGCCCTCTCTATCTGTCTATGCCAACGTTTCATTTCCCTTTCTGAGCTGTCGTATTTTGACAGGATGAACATCCTGTTTCCATTACGAGCACCGTAGCCAATTGCATCGAACCGTCTCTTCAGTCAAAAGGCGGAAAGAATATGGTTGTATTATATAACAGCAAGCAATTGGTTTCTATTAGCCTCTAATGATTCAGAAGGAGAGCTATTTGTAGCTTCTTGTGTACAGGATAATATCTCTACATTGATTTTCAAATAAAGCCAGTTCTGAAGCTGCATTTGATCGCAGTCGCCACAGCGACTATATGTGTTGCAAAAACTTTGATCACCAATAGACTGTCTAATCGGTAATTAATTAGTAGCCTTTGGAAGAACTCATTTATATTAATATGTAAAACTTATTTTTATTGCCTCATTTCTTGAAATTGATTTGTAAGTACTATTCATATTCGGCATTTGGCCTGACTCGCTTCTGCGTCTACGTGAACTATCGTACTTACAAGTATCAGAACCATTCGAACTGTATTTCACCGCATTTGTAAGCCACGTAACATAAGTTTCCCCCAAGACATCATGTTTCTTCTCGGTTGAGTCGTTTGACTATACAAAACTGTTACTACAGGAGACCTAAAGAGATGACTGCTCTGTGTGGGTATCAGTCCAGATGGAAACTGATACCACGATAACTGCGGATCTCTGGAAATAAATTATTAGAAATAAGGCAGACTTCAGTGCTTATCAACTTTAGTTTATTAGAGTAAATGACATTTCAAAACTCAAGTTTCAAACTTGAAATTACGCAAGCAAAATTTTTCTACTGTTATGGTACCGGGTACTCTTTTCCTACAAATACTGGCTCTATTAACAGTCATGAAAGATCTGAAATGTGGTTTAAATCACAAGTAATACAAAGTGTGGTTATTTCAGCCTGAAATAATATGACATTATTTTTGTTGGAAAGGATTCGAAACCAGAACCTAACCGGATTGTAAACTAAGCTTAAGCAAATAATATATATATCGCCTTTTTTTACCCGTCGTGAGATGGTGGGAACCGTAATGGCGACATGAAAACTTTTGCTCCACTGCAGTTCGAACGACAAACTTCTCGGTGAAGATTTATAACCACGAATGGATGTTAAATATCGGTTTGTTTCAACAGTATCGAAGTGAGCCCATCTATGAACTAGAAATGATGCGACGAAAAGTTCTGTACTGAGAAAGAATCGACAACATACACATCATCGTAGTTGAATACACGTGATGTTAATTATAGAATTATTTTTCACGTGTGGTTAGGAGTAGTATGTCTGGCTTCCGAAATGACAAGATGAAAAGTTTGTGTCTTAGCTGACGTTGGAAGACGTACCAATCGTTATTGTTGACAACGCGGGAAGAGAAGTTAAATGTAATAGGTGCGACCAAAGTTCTAAACTAGACACGCGCCATTTATAAGGACATTCAAGTTCTCATAATCTTGGAAAGGATCGGAGCTCCATTGTCCCGCAGGGTTCATTCCGATTTCGAATCCCAGTCCAGCAACAATGTTTTCATCATCTCAAGTAAGATAGGAAATGAGTGTCTTGTGCCCATGTATATCGAATAATGCGTTAATAAAGTAAAATTTGTGCTGTAAGAACGCTTACTGGTTACAGAATGCCGACTTCCCACGACTGCTCCCCTGTTACCATTTACCCTACACCAACTCTCATCCAGTCAAAGGCAAAGGATATCAGGTATTAAGTGGATTTGGAAATATGGTACAACATTACACTGTTCGTCACTGGTATCATCAGAGATGAAGAGTCTATATCCTTGTTACAAATTGTTGCCCGAAGTGTCAATCTAATCAAGATGTGAAACATACGAGGCTAGAAGCATTCGAAAAGAACACCGGACTATGCCTGGCTCATCATTTTGTCGTAACGAAGGATGCTCCACAATGTATGACAATTGTGGCTTCTGGAGGTTAATTACAGCGTTTCAAAAACATTAATTGCCTTTTACTGCCGTATCGACATTCAATAGCTGCCTCGGCAATGCAGTGAGCAGTTCCGGCCTGATTTTGTGATCACTGACATAATATTACAAAACGGCCACCTGAACGAACTGACACATCACAGAGAGCGGAAATTTTTACAGAACATGTAAGCAAATTTTCCTGCGAAGTATATTGGTGCATACGTTCTTAGAGGTTTTGTTTGGAATGTTGACACGCAGGTTGATATATTCGCCATGATGTAGAACAATTGTTCTTGTAGTAAATTATCGAAAGTGGCGTAGCAGAAAGTTAAGAAGATCGTTGTTCAACCGTTTGAAAACAGAGAGTGAAGTGGACAAGAAAGTCTAACACGTGTGACATTTTGTTCTCTTTGGATTTTACGGTCCACCACATTATTGGTAAATGAGATGAACTTTGACTGTTCATGCTGCATGCATTCTGTGGACAATGTTGGGGAAAAAAGGAAAGAAGTATGTCTGGGGTTAAACATCCCATCGATGACAAGGTGAATGGAGATGGAGAATTAGAACTGGGAAGGGTGGCGAAGAAAATCACCTCTGTACTTTCAAGGGAATGATCTCAGCATTTGCCTTAATCGATTTAGGTAGACAATACAAAACTAAAAATCAACATAACAAGATAGACGTTATAATCACGGTGTGTAATTTTCGTGGAAAGAAAATTGTTGTTGCCCTACCAAAAATATCTAAAGGAAAGGCCGGTGCGTGTCCACAAAACGTAGCGTTATGAATCTGTTTGCACGAGAGAGGTGTTTTATGTTACGAACTGCATCCCAAGGATGTGTCCAAAGCTGCTGCCATGCGACGTCAAAAACGGAGACCCATTACTGTCGCAAAATATGAAAACCGACAAATGAACTGCGCAAAGGGCTGCTACTTTACGGGAACGCCAATCCGCGGTATGCTGATTGCACAAAAGCACCCGTTCAGCAGCCAGGCTGGAGTCACTTAGGTGCCTGAGATTCATCAGTTAATGTGAGAGGATATATTGATAATTAATTTTTGTTTTACGTTTTTCTCTTATGTTCAGTAAACCAGCGAGAAATGTTCAGCGCTTTAATACAAATACACATACCACCACAGCAGCCTAAGTGGAACACAATGGATCCTGTAACATTTTTTGCATCCTACCACGGTGCTACTTTATGTAATGGCCGTTTCGTGAATTCATTTGATTTTTTATTGATTCAAGTCGAAAGTGTAATGGAGGCAGTTGGTGAATGGTGATACGGCCATTCACGTTTTTGGAAGGCTGTAGTTCACCTCCGCGAAGTCATAATTACGATCCAGCTTAGCTCATTACGACAAAATCTGGAGTAGGCATATGTGTAGTTCGGTTGGTTTTTCGAATGCATGTAGCATGGTCTGTTTAAGGTCTGGGTTTGGTTCACACTTCGGGCAACGATTTTAGCAAGCTCACACAGCTAATCTTTACATCTGGTAACACTAATGGAGCCACGAAGGGCTGCACCGTGGTTCCAGATCCATTTTAAACATAATTTCGCTTCACTACTGGCTGTAGGAGAGTCAGTGTAAGTTGGGCCGTGACAGAGGTGGATGTCTTGCCAAGCCGAAACTCTGTAAGCTATAAGTTTTCTTACACCACAAATTTTATTTAGTAATTGAAGTAATCATGATGTAAGTTCACAGAGCAGTCATTTTTAATTGTATCTGAACTTGATTTGTTCTTAATATTGATGATGGATTGCGTTTAGAGCTCAGATCTTACCTTTGAAGGGGTTCGAACACTTAGGGACAGTACGCTTCCGTTGTTTTCCTAACTCAAACTCATAGACTCTACTAATGTCGTGTGTAGCTGTTCTAAATTTTCATTGTGTCATTTCAGAAAGATGAGCTTTCTGAGGTTGTTAAAATTGTTGCCTGAAGTGTGAATCAAACCCATACCTTAAACAGACGATGCTAGATGTGTTCGAAAACCCAACCGATCTACAAATATGCCTACTCCACATTTTACCGTAATGAATCATGCTCCATACTGGATGGTAATTATGACTTCATGGAGGTGAATTATAGTCTTCCTAAAATGTTAATTTCCTTGAATTGCCATATCACCATTCACCAACTGCCTACATTACACAGTTCATACTTCCGACTTGACTGAATAGTTATTCAAATAAAATTTCACAAGAACTACAGGTGAAAAGTAATTATATTTAATGTCTTATCAATTGGTGCCTTTTCCAACTCCCAGTAAGACACTTTTCATCTCATCATTTTAGGTTCAGACATGCCACTCGTAACTACTAGCGAAAAATACACTCCTGGAAATTGAAATAAGAACACCGTGAATTCATTGTCCCAGGAAGGGGAAACTTTATTGACACATTCCTGGGGTCAGATACATCGCGTGATCACACTGACAGAACCACAGGCACATAGACACAGGCAACAGAGCATGCACAATGTCGGCACTAGTACAGTGTATATCCACCTTTCGCAGCAATGCAGGCTGCTATTCTCCCATGGAGACGATCGTAGAGATGCTGGATATAGTCCTGTGGAACGGCTTGCCATGCCATTTCCACCTGGCGCCTCAGTTGGACCAGCGTTCGTGCTGGACGTGCAGACCGCGTGAGACGACGCTTCATCCAGTCCCAAACATGCTCAATGGGGGACAGATCCGGAGATCTTGCTGGCCAGGGTAGTTGACTTACACCTTCTAGAGCACGTTGGGTGGCACGGGATACATGCGGACGTGCATTGTCCTGTTGGAACAGCAATTTCCCTTGCCGGTCTAGGAATGGTAGAATGATGGGTTCGATGACGGTTTGGATGTACCGTGCACTATTCAGTGTCCCCTCGACGATCACCAGTGGTGTACGGCCAGTGTAGGAGATCGCTCCCCACACCATGATGCCGGGTGTTGGCCCTGTGTGCCTCGGTCGTATGCAGTCCTGATTGTGGCGCTCACCTGCACGGCGCCAAACACGCATACGACCATCATTGGCACCAAGGCAGAAGCGACTCTCATCGCTGAAGACGACACGTCTCCATTCGTCCCTCCATTCACGCCTGTCGCGACACCACTGGAGGCGGGCTGCACGATGTTGGGGCGTGAGCGGAAGACGGCCTAACGGTGTGCGGGACCGTAGCCCAGCTTCATGGAGACGGTTGCGAATGGTCCTCGCCGATACCCCAGGAGCAACAGTGTCCCTAATTTGCTGGGAAGTGGCGGTGCGGTCCCCTACGGCACTGCGTAGGATCCTACGGTCTTGGCGTGCATCCGTGCGTCGCTGCGGTCCGGTCCCAGGTCGACGGGCACGTGCACCTTCCGCCGACCACTGGCGACAACATCGATGTACTGTGGAGACCTCACGCCCCACGTGTTGAGCAATTCGGCGGTACGTCCACCCGGCCTCCCGCATGCCCACTATACGCCCTCGCTCAAAGTCCGTCAACTGCACATACGGTTCACGTCCACGTTGTCGCGGCATGCTACCAGTGTTAAAGACTGCGATGGAACTCCGTATGCCACGGCAAACTGGCTGACACTGACGGCGGCGGTGCACAAATGCTGCGCAGCTAGCGCCATTCGACGGCCAACACCGCGGTTCCTGGTGTGTCCGCTGTGCCGTGCGTGTGATCATTGCTTGTACAGCCCTCTCGCAGTGTCCGGAGCAAGTATGGTTGGTCTGACACACCGGTGTCAATGTGTTCTTTTTTCCATTTCCAGGAGTGTATTTCGATAGTTAACATACTTTCCTGTATAATCAACAACGATACCATATGTGAGGTTCGAATCTCATTAAGCCCAAAAATTTTCGTCACTTTATTTCCAGATCATATATGCGCACACCTCGCTACTGGTGAATAAATCGATATTTAACATTTATTCCTGTATGAAAGCTGACGAAGGAAGGTGATGTGTTACAGTATATCGCGGTAAAGTGAAAGATTTCCATCTCGCCATTACGGATTCAGTCAATTCATCATGGGTAAAAATTTGTGATGCCTAATATTTGTTTGCGTTTAATTAAAAGTCCGATTGAGTTCTGGGTTCGAATCCCCAATCCAACAAAAAACTTTGCCATGTAATTGTGAGTTTAAACATTCATATATTTTATTACATGTGATTGGTAACCACATTTAAGTTTTTTTTGTTTTTTTAGTTTTGTTTTTTTTTTTGTTTTGGTAAGAGCTTGTGGAACTAAACTGCTGAGGCCATCGGTCCCTAAGCTTACACATTACTTAATCTGACTTAAACTAACTTACGTTAAGTGCAACACGCGCACCCATGCCCGAGGGAGGACTCGAACCTCCGACGGGGGAAGCATCGCGAACAGTGACAAGACGCCTGAGACCGGACGGCTACCCCGCGCGGCACATTTAAGATATTTAGAGGTTAGTTAACACGGAAGTAGTAGTTGGATGGAAGTCCCGTGTCCCAGGACAGTGGAAAAATTTGCTTCATGTGAGTTTAAGTTTAAACCTCTATTTTGAAATGTCGTATGTTGTAAAAGTTTATTTTACAAGTATTTTATACTGTGCCATCTCTAATAACGTGTTTCCTGATATTTTGTTATCGTGGAATTAATATGTATCTGCATTGAGAGGCATAAAGCGCGGTGTCCTTAGAGCTCACTTGCAGCAACCGGAAAGAGATTACAGAAAATACAAGGAAGTTGCGATACGCGGGTCGCTTGAAAGTCGGGTAGAAAGCAAGTCAAAATGTCTAGATTCCTTTGAGCATGATAGTACCTGCAGATGCGGATCAGAATCAGGTCAAATGCTACTGTTCTCATCTGAATGTACACGTATAGTTAGAGGTCTATCTCAATTAAATGACAATCACACCCATCTGCTCTATAAATTATACCATCTGCTAATGAATTACCTATTGAAAAGTAAACTGGTGATTAGAGATTTTGTGGAACATAAAGTTGTGGTTTCCTTCAACAGCTATTCAGACTGTGGCCATGTGTTATCTCAGAAATGCCTTTGTTTGCACACTTACGGAAAAGTATTCGGCGGTGATTGTAAATCAACGGACAACTTTCCTTATATGTATCACGAGAAGTTAATAGAAACCTCTTGTTTGGCTTTATGTATGACATCTATATTCTTTGAGTGAAGTGACTGCTTGTTTCATTTCTACTATGATGTTCAAAACGGAAAAAGGAGCTCCACGATGTGTAAATAACACAGTAAATAAGGTAAGGGAATTTCCATTTGGGATAACTAATGGAATGTAGCATACATAGACAAAGGATCCGTCCTTTTGTAGCCGAAAAATGAGAGATGTTTGCAGTCACATGTAGGAAGAATCAGAGTTTGTGGATATATGAAGGATATTAGAAAATAAGACAGCATAATCCGTGCTTTGCACAAACTGGTGCGTAACATTTTTTTTCATTACCGGAAATTATTTTGACTTGAGTGTATTTCGAATGCCGCAGTTTCCCAGTGAAAAATAAGATTTCATTTAGGTACCATCTTTTACGCGTCCTCTGCTTGGTTCATTTCTTCGTGTAATTCACTCTACAGCCACAAAGCTCAACCATAATTAATAAGAACAAATTAATACTAAAGGATAGTCGAGGTGCACCATTTCGTAGGACTGAATTCATTTACTATATTTAAGTCTCAGACGGATAAAATATATAGCCAGTAATTAAAGTTACAAGAAACAGAGGAAGAGGCAAAGAATGACCCAAGCTTGAGCACTAAAAAATTCGTTGGTTTATTCTAAAGGACGCAGCTAAAGTTCTTACTTCACAATCAAGCGCAAAACGATCGCTTCTTGTAACTTTACTCAATTATCATACCCTGAGGACCTACACAATCATGTTGATGGTAGAACTCACAACAAAAATTAACTGCTATTAATTTAGGCATTAAAATGTAACCTTAAATGTCAATATGGCTATTGACAGTAAAAATAAGAGTGAATTACGTTCGGGTTGTTAAATAAAGATCCGTCGTACATTTTGACATGCGTTTGAATGCACACGTTGCAAGAGAAATCAAATTGTTATTGCTATTCTTAATAGCGTAACCATTTCGGATTTCATTATTGCTTAGTCAGGCATACACGCACACACACACACACACACACACACACACACACACACACACACACACACACACACACACACACACACACCGTGACGACAGTAAACTCGGAAAGTGACTGGCCTTAACGCCTTGGACAATGCAACCTGAAAAGCTGGGCTGCTTTGTCGGTTGCTTTCCACACGAATGTAGTGGCACTCTGACACCACTGTGATAACAGTGAGACGAAGAGTTAGTCTTAGCTACAGGGAAAGTATTACTAATGTCGATGGAGTTTTATGGTGATGAAATTCAGTTCACTGTAATGAAATAGAATTATTAAGGATATTCGACTGATGAAAGATGTTATTATTGGAATTCGTGAAATAGTGCACCCATGGTCACTGATTCACAATACAAGTTAGTATAACGTATTCATAACTGATTCCGTTGAATATGAAATGAACAATAGAAAATAATGTTAGCGGCGTAAATATTGATTAAAATATCTCCAGATTCCTTAAATCATATTCGTACGACTCCTGCAATTTATTGATTACTCAAGGGCTGCACCCAAATGAAGATTAAGCACCATTCGAAATATGCATAAGCCAACTTACTTAAAACTACATAATAAGCCTGAAATGCTGTCTTCAGAGAATATTTAAAACAATTTTAGTAGTGATAACAATATTTCGATTAACGCAGAACAAAATCTTTTGGGCTTCGTTAGAGAGTTGAAATAAAAACTGGACAACTATTCTACAGTGCTAATGAGAAATCAACTCCCGAATTTAATCTTATTTAACAAGAATTATTAAGCACTTTTTGGACTTTGCAGGAATGATAATTAACTTTACCACCCAGGAACCCAAAACTGGAAATTATTATAATCAGGAATAACACAATAAATACACACATCAAAAAAAGTTTGGTAGCCCCACGGATGCCAGTACTTCTGAAGATAGACGTTGACTGTGATTGTTGTATCACAGACAGTCTCTTCGACTGTTCAGAGATGTCACTAAACCCGCCCAAAGATGGAAACAACCATGTATGACCGAAAGGGCACTCAACAACGGGTGTCCAGGGTCTCGTAGTGAACCAAACAACAACGTTCGGACATGGAGGACGTACAGAGAGACAGAAATTGTCGATGACATGCCTCGCTCAGGCCCCCCAATGACTACTACTGCAGTGTATGACGGCTACCTACGGATTATGGCTCGGAGGAACCCTGACAGCAACGCCACCATGTTGAATAATGCTTTTCATGCAGCCACAGGACGTCGTGTTACGACTCAAACTGCGAACAATAGACTGCATGAAGCGTAGCTTCACTTCCAACGTCCATGGCGAGGTCCATCTTTGCAACCATGACACCATGTACAGCTGTATAGATGGGCCCAACAACATGCCGAATGTGGCACTCAGAATTGGCATCACTTTCTCTTCACTGATGAGTATCGCGTATTCGCCTTGGACACACTTTTTCTTCTTTGAAAATTCTGGATCGCGTCCTCATGGAAGGCGGGAGAGTGAGTCAGCGTTGGCATGCTCAGTCGTGTCACGGAAGTGAATCTCACACTGGTTGAGCGCCAAAAATAAAGCCCAGCGCTGGAGGCGGTGAATAGTCCGGCTTGGAATCTTTGCTGCTGGACTGAATGAGGAGCTCAGCGGTTTATGGTCTCTGCCGAGGTTAAACTTTGCGCCATAAACAGAAACGCTGAATTTCTTTAATGCGAAGATGATGGCCAGCGCTTGGGAATACCTGCGTCGTTTGTCAGACAATGTTTTCGATCCATTGACCACAGGCTGCTCGGAGCCATCCGCCTCCCTCGATGCCAGGACCGCTCCGACACCTGTATCAGATGCGCTGTTTTTTTGGATCAAAATGTGCGAGGCACGGCACTGTCAACGACTGGGATTTCAGTCTGTGCAAGGGGCGCTCACAACCTGGTGTCCACTGGAAAGGCAGACTCCTTTTAACATAACTGTGACAAGGGAGAGTTTTCTATTGTGGCTGCGGGCAAGAACGTTCGGTAGTATGAAGTTTGTTAAGCGTTGTAGTTCTGGGAAGTTTTATTATGGGTTCGACATGTTTATCCAGTGGATGAATGCCTCAGTTGGAAATGATGTGGCCTAGGTACTCAATCTCCGGCTGCAAAATCATTTTACTTTTGTGCATTTTAGACCAGCCTCGCTTAAGGTGCTGAATAAAGAGTTTAGATCGCGGAGGTGTTCTCCCCGTTACAATGATGTCGTCTAAGCAGTTAATCCATCCATCCACTTCGAGTATTAAATGTTCCAAAAGCCGTTGCTACTTGGAACGGGCACTTGCTGTACCAAACATTAAGCCTTTCAAACGATAAACTTAAGTGTAAGAAACTGTTGAGATGCTGCATCGAACTAAAATTTTATTTCTATTCTCAGTGGAGAAATCATTTCAGGTGTAATTATTGCTCTCTGAGGGGTATAAATTCTTTTTAAAACCGTGACGAAAGTAATCTCCATAAGTGATTGGCTCTAACGCCTTCGAGAATGCAACTTCGGAAGCCACGTAGCTTTGTTGGTTGCCGCACCAGTCGAAAGTAGGGGCACTCTAACACCATTGTGAAATTACAGTCAGAGCAAGAGTCCAAGGTCTAATAAGGCCACTGTTGATGGAGATTTATGGTGATGAAATTCAGTACACTGTAATGAAATAGAATTATGAAGGATACTCGATTGATGAAAGGTGCTATTAACGGACTTCGTGAAATAACGTACCCATGGTGGCCTGCCGCTGTGGCCGAGAGGTTCTAGGCGGTTCAGTCCGGAACCGCGCTGCTGCTATGGTCGCAGGTTCGAATCCCGCCACGGGTATGGATGTGTGTGATGTCCTTAGGCTAGTTAGGTTTAAGTTGTTATAAGTCTAGGGGACTGATGACATCGGATGTTAAGTCCCATAGTGTTTGGAGCCATCTGATTTGAGCACTCATGGTTACTATCTCATAATACAAGTTAGTCTGCATCAAGGGGAAGCTATTTTAGCTGAGAAGTTTCCACCTTTTAATTTTGACAATAATTCTTTCGGCTTAGGAATAGTATATGTCTCAATCTCTGATTGGTCGTTGACAGTTACTTTAAAATCTTCCCCAATAGCTGTGCAATATGTTTCAGTGCGATGTGCGCCTCAAAATCCTTTACGGTGATGAGTTCTGGAGTTACGAAGTGCTTATAATCCTGACAAAGTGTCTCTAGGTTTCGAGTACGGAACATCTTTACGTTCCAAATTCACAGAGTCGTCTACTCAAAATCGATTCTTCTGAAAAGAACCCAGTCCCATCAAGTTCTCAGCGGAATCACTGTGATCAACTACGAAGGTAGTGTGGCGAATGATGTTATGATATGTCGTTGGCAGTTCGACTTGATCGCATAATGGGATAGTATGTTTATTATACAATATTAGACAACTCTTTGCTTCTTACAAGGCAGCGCCAGTGTTAACTTACTTTTTTTTTTTTTTTTTTTTTTTGCAATTAGGACTTCTACGAAAAACTTATTGGGGATCTGTTGATGGTCTATAGTGGCTGCCAGATTAACATCCATCTGTGGGCAGGAGACTGTCTTGTCTGACAGGACTTGAGATATACAGAAACTAAGTGGCCGTTGGAAGTGTAGTGTTGGCAGTGTTGGCAATAGGCCCATCTGTCCGGAGAGAATTTACGTTGATTTTTTTAAGCAATCCGGACAAGAAAGCAATCGCTTCGACACGCGAGACCGGCTTGATCGGCTCGAGCAGGGTGGAGGACGTTGTTGGCCAATGCTACGGCGTCCCTCCTGTACTGCTGCTACGCCCGAATCGCCACTAGTGTTGCTATTGGCTGCTGGCTCGGATGTGGTTACGTTAACGGCTGCTATGTCGATCTACGACTATTTCCTTGCCGCTGCTCGGCTTACTTCGAAGCTTTGTGCTAAGTGCAAGACTTTGCCTATTGACGGGCCTTCGAACTGAAGTGCCTCGCGCCAGAAAGCCCTGGCTGGAGTGTCCCTGATCATTTCTTCTGCATAGAACTCCTTACTTTTAGGGGTAGCAAAATATTTTCCCCCTAAGCCTTGCAACTCTGTGGCCCATCTCTATGAGTCTGGTTTGACTGTTTCTTGCACTGGTAAAATGCTATCCGGAAGCTAATAAAATTATGCCACTGGAAATATTTAGTCAGAAACGAACGAATATTTGAAAAGGTGAACTCTGAAGGTTTAGATAAGGGAGCCAATTTGCACAGTAGCCGGTAAATCTCATGTTTTGACCAAGACAGAAACAAAGGTTTCATAAGGCTGGAGTCCGATACCTTGAACGTTTGGAAACGCGCCAGTAATATTTATTCGTACGCTTCCCTACCCTCTAAGGCCTCATCAAAGGAAGGGAAAAGTCGGCTCTTGCTTAGTTGCTTGCGTCGGCAGTAAGCCTTCAAGAAATGGTTGGAGGGTGTTCAGTAGCAGCTTCTGGTTCTGGTCCTGCTGATGAATAAGTTGCATGGGTAGAGCTTCCACTGCAGGTGGATGCTGGCTCGACGCCATTTTTATTGTGTTATGACCAGGAGTAACACAGTAAATATATCACCGTTCTACGGTTTATTGACAAAACACTGAAACAAAATAATTATGTTACCAAGCGCCAATCCACAGATGAACATTTTATGGAAATTATGTAAACTGTTCGTGGCTATGCCAATGTCCTGGAAGTGCTAGGTAAATGCACCATTCCGGCGGAAATCACAATTCCGGTTACATACTATGCCTAGTGAACGTGGAAGTCCAAGTTCCACTATATCATTCGGATTCTAAGCCATAGCGCACCCAAATCAACGTCAAACAGTAGGTCCCCCGCAGCGTAGCAGTTCCGACTTGTGGAGCAGAACGGAGCACGATGAGAACTGGTTGTAGACATCAATAGCGGCGTTAAATAAGGCGCCACAGTCAATGGAGCCGGCGGCTGGAGTCGCTGTATATTCTAGGTGGTCAATCGCTGTGGTTCGAAGAGCGCAAAGGCGGACTGCGGTGCAAGCAGCGACCCGTGCACGGAGGAGCGAGGCCGGCGATGCATTTCTCGGCCGCGCGTAATAGCGCGCCAGTGCTCGGAGAGGAGATTTAATAGTAGTGGACGTCAGAGAAACAGCAAGTGCTCCAAGCGCCGTAGGAAAGTTAAAGTAAAATTTTACCAACAAGGGCATTAACAGAATAACAGCAGTATCATAAATACAGGAACATCAGCATCGGTGCAAACTGCCTTAGCCACCCAGGCGGGAATTCACTATCACGTCCGACTGGCTAACCGACCCGCCGCACTGACCTTTAGGCTTCGCACAGGAGCAGACCCTGTCTCTAACTCACGAAACATTCTGTTAGAAACGCACATAAAAATTAAATACCAATGCAAGTCTCCGACTGCAATATGAGGTGTGAGTTCAGGCTAGAGCTGGACGTGCAGACCGCGTGAGACGACGCTTCATCCAGTCCCAAACATGCTCAATGGGGGACAGATCCGGAGATCTTGCTGGCCAGGGTAGTTGACTTACACCTTCTAGAGCACGTTGGGTGGCACGGGATACATGCTGACGTTCATTGTCCTGTTGGAACAGCAAGTTCCCTTGCCGGTCTAGGAATGGTAGAACGATGGGTTCGATGACGGTTTGGATGTACCGTGCACTATTCAGTGTCCCCTCGACGATCACCAATGGTGTACGGCCAGTGTAGGAGATCGCTCCCCACACCATGATGCCGGGTGTTGGCCCTATGTGCCTCGGTCGTATGCAGTCCTGATTGTGGCGCTCACCTGCACGGCGCCAAACACGCATACGACCATCATTGGCACCAAGGCAGAAGCGACTCTCATCGCTGAAGACGACACGTCTCCATTCGTCCCTCCATTCACGCCTGTCGCGACACCACTGGAGGCGGGCTGCACGATGTTGGGGCGTGAGCGGAAGACGGCCTAACGGTGTGCGGGACCGTAGCCCAGCTTCATGGAGACGGTTGCGAATGGTCCTCGCCGATACCCCAGGAGCAACAGTGTCCCTAATTTGCTGGGAAGTGGCGGTGCGGTCCCCTACGGCACTGCGTAGGATCCTACGGTCTTGGCGTGCATCCATGCGTCGCTGCGGTCCGGTCCCAGGTCGACGGGCACGTGCACCTTCCGCCGACCACTGGCGACAACATCGATGTACTGTGGAGACCTCACGCCCCACGTGTTGAGCAATTCGGCGGTACGTCCACCCGGCCTCCCGCATGCCCACTATACGCCCTCGCTCGAAGTCCGTCAACTGCACATACGGTTCACGTCCACGCTGTCGCGGCATGCTACCAGTGTTAAAGACTGCGATGGAGCTCCGTATGCCACGGCAAACTGGCTGACACTGACGGCGGCGGTGCACAAATGCTGCGCAGCTAGCGCCATTCGACGTCCAACACCGCGGTTCCTGGTGTGTCCGCTGTGCTGTGCGTGTGATCATTGCTTGTACAGCCCTCTCGCAATGTCCGGAGCAAGTATGGTGGGTCTGACACACCGGTGTCAATGTGTTCTTTTTTCCATTTCCAGGAGTGTATTTGTAATAACTTGTATTGAATATAAAACATGAAAATTAAAAAATAATATCAACCGTGTAAATACTGATAAAAATCAGTGAAATGTAAATTTTAATCTTTGAATGGGAACTCCAGTTATTTCGCACAGCATGTTTGAAGCACGTAAGTGAGAATCTGAAAGATAAAAAGATATGAGCATTATGAGGTTACAGTGAAAGTCTTTTGTCTTTGCGCTTTATAACTGAGATAAACTACTCCATACTTCATCAATGGAAATCGTATAATCTATAATAAAGAGACGATCAGCATAGCTACCTTTCCAACGACAACAGTAGGCTTACGTAACGGTTAGTAATTTCTGCTACAATTTACAATAAAGGAGGTCGATGCTGTCAACATGCGATTGTAGATACAGTAAGCACAGGGCCATGTTGGCTGATTGAGGAAACTGAGTGAACACAGGCTGGAAAGTCTTAATTCTATAGCCGATAAATGGTAGAATCTGCAGTGAGTCTTAGGAGGAGGCAAAAATTATGGAAATATAGAGGACACGAGAACTTAGGATTTTGTTACGGTTTAGATAATCCATGTGTTATACCAGCTCGTAGGGTCGCAGCATTATTCCCGTAAGAGAGAAATGTGAGAGAAAGGGGGGTGGGGGGGGGCATACAGGTAGCTTTCTCACAGTGGTAAATGTAGTGAGATAAGGAAAACAGACCTGAAGAAGGACACTGTATTGCTTTTCCAGGAAAGAGTTCTTATCGCTTTGGAGCATGGTCTGTCATTTTGTCGACGTTAAGGTTTAGGCATAATGGGGATTCTCATCACATAAATCAATGGCGTTGTGTAATAGTTCATATATGAAAGAGGTTTTTATTCACATTTGTATGGCTGAAACATGTACTTGAAAAATAATACTTGAAAAAGTACGTGATCCTGTCAACTTCTTTCAGTAGCAACAGGGAAGTGGAAGGGTTCGTTAACTGGGTCGATTTTTCTTCATAACATTTATTGAATCAAATAAATGAGAACAAAAGTACATCGCTGCCATTGTGCACATTTAAAGACGTATCTAAAGTAATTGTGCCCAGTGTTCACTTTTAAGGAAACAAGAAACAAGAGGATTGTCCCCAGTTAGCACAGTTTTAACAAAACCCTCACAAACTAGGCACAACAGTCTGAAATGTAAAACTTCACTAAAACCGCACCAATACGAAACTAAGAAACAGTTTTAAATCCAAATCTGATTAATCAGTATACGAAAATGAAAATTCCGAGATTGCACTCGACACTTCATACTACAGGAATTCTAGTATCCCCTTGAGTAGTGGGCCGTTATCTCAAGACTCTCGTTGAGATGGCCTTGTAGGACAGTCCCACTAACTCGGCAAACCTTTCGCAACCACTAGAGATAGAGCCATTGTTTTATATCACCAGTAATAACCGGCCTGGCTGGCAATGAAATATGTACGAGTAGTCAAAAGAAGCCCCTTCGATTCGCTAGACTTGCAAGTGACTGCACACAGTTCGAGGTAGTATAAAATATTATTGCTAGTCGTAACGGAAGAATCATGTAAACTGCATTATTGCTCAGTCAGAGCTAAGATCGTTGTGAAAACCGTAAAGGCCACCAAGATTTCCTTCCGTGATATATTGAAGCATGTTAACGAAGCTGGTGAGCAAGTCATGTCGACGTAGACAACTGTATCCTATAAAAATTCGGTATGCGAGGAAAATGACAGCGAAATGTGATGGTTTTAACGCCTGCGAGCATGCATCCTCAACAGCCGCAGTGTTCTGTCGGTTGCATAACCATGTCAGTGAAGGGGTACTCTAACAGCGTTGGCATACCACCAGAGCGAGTGTCCGAGACTTAAGTGACCTGGGAAAATACGGTCACTGTTGGTGGAGTTCCTAGGTGATGGATGTTATTGTGCAGCAACATAAATATAAAAGATATAAGACAGAACAAAGATGTTGTTAATGCAGTTAATTGAAACAGCGAACAAACAATGTAATTGGATAGGAGAACACACATATAAAAATGGTTTTACTTATGCCAGCTATCAAAGCCACTGGCTCCTTCTTCCAGCAGAAGATTTGAAGAGCAAGGAAGGGGGCTGAAGTGAACTGGAGAGGTTTTAGGAACAGGGGTAGCGCAAAACTCACCCAGAACCCCGGATCAGGGGAGACTTACATCTACGTCTACGTGACGTCTACGTGATTACTTTGCTATTCACAATAAAGAAGTAACGCGCGGGATGAGACGGAAACACTCTGGCTGTTATCGTATGAGCTGGTATATAATATTGTTTAGAGATATAAAATTGAAGGGGTTCCACGTGTTGGATGAAGTGTTATACGCACCCAACATCATACTAAGTACAGGTTCGATAATGATAGGAACATTATCACCAGGAATGATTTGTTCAGAATTGGAATAATTATCTAATTCTTATATTTAAGGTAGCTGGTAATGTATTTGGATCCTTATGTGTTAAAACAAACCAGATGCACCACATATTTCCTGTAACTGCACGAGGACGAAGAACTGTTAATAAAATGTGCTCACTACAGAAAATTTCTTTGGCAAATAGAGAAGAGGGGGTATTTTGTGATAAATAGCAATTACCGTTTGCCTATTTATTAAGCAGCTTGCTAGTCAGCAGATCAGCACCTTTATTAGGTAGTATATTGTGATCAGTACATCCTTTGGAATGAATAGTTCCTTGAAGCAGACGCTTGCGTCAGTAAAGTAGAAATAACATATAGTTAACTAATACCCAAAACGAATTGGTTTTTGTGTTACATTAACTGCAGTGTTGGAAAACGCTTTGCGAATTTGACGCGTTTATATGATGATATATGGTCGAAGTAGAGAGGATATAAAATGTAGACTGGCAATGGCAAGGAAAGCGTTTCTGAAGAAGAGAAATTTGTTAACATCGAGTATAGATTTAAGTGTCAGGAAGTCATTTCTGAAAGTATTTGTATGGAGTGTAGCTATGTATGGAAATGAAACATGGACGATAAATACACTCCTGGAAATGGAAAAAAGAACACATTGACACCGGTGTGTCAGACTCACCATACTTGCTCCGGACACTGCGAGAGGGCTGTACAAGCAATGATCACACGCACGGCACAGCGGACACACCAGGAACCACGGTGTTGGCCGTCGAATGCCGCTAGCTGCGCAGCATTTGTGCACCGCCGCCGTCAGTGTCAGCCAGTTTGCCGTGGCATACGGAGCTCCATCGCAGTCTTTAACACTGGTAGCATGCCGCGACAGCGTGGACGTGAACCGTATGTGCAGTTGACGGATTTTGAGCGAGGGCGTATAGTGGGCATGCGCGAGGCCGGGTGGACGTACCGCCGAATTGCTCAACACGTGGGGCGTGAGGTCTCCACAGTACATCGATGTTGTCGCCAGTGGTCGGCGGAAGGTGCACGTGCCCGTCGACCTGGGACCGGACCGCAGCGACGCATGGATGCACGCCAAGACCGTAGGATCCTACGCAGTGCCGTAGGGGACCGCACCGCCACTTCCCAGCAAATTAGGGACACTGTTGCTCCTGGGGTATCGGCGAGGACCATTCGCAACCGTCTCCATGAAGCTGGGCTACGGTCCTGCACACCGTTAGGCCGTCTTCCGCTCACGCCCCAACATCGTGCAGCCCGCCTCCAGTGGTGTCGCGACAGGCGTGAATGGAGGGACGAATGGAGACGTGTCGTCTTCAGCGATGAGAGTCGCTTCTGCCTTGGTGCCAATGATGGTCGTATGCGTGTTTGGCGCCGTGCAGGTGAGCGCCACAATCAGGACTGCATACGACCGAGGCACACAGGGCCAACACCCGGCATCATGGTGTGGGGAGCGATCTCCTACACTGGCCGTACACCATTGGTGATCGTCGAGGGGACACTGAATAGTGCACGGTACATCCAAACCGTCATCGAACCCATCGTTCTACCATTCCTAGACCGGCAAGGGAACTTGCTGTTCCAACAGGACAATGCACGTCCGCATGTATCCCGTGCCACCCAACGTGCTCTAGAAGGTGTAAGTCAACTACCCTGGCCAGCAAGATCTCCGGATCTGTCCCCCATTGAGCATGTTTGGGACTGGACGAAGCGTCGTCTCACGCGGTCTGCACGTCCAGCACGAACGCTGGTCCAACTGAGGCGCCAGGTGGAAATGGCATGGCAAGCCGTTCCACAGGACTACATCCAGCATCTCTACGATCGTCTCCATGGGAGAATAGCAGCCTGCATTGCTGCGAAAGGTGGATATACACTGTACTAGTGCCGACATTGTGCATGCTCTGTTGCCTGTGTCTATGTGCCTGTGGTTCTGTCAGTGTGATCATGTGATGTATCTGACCCCAGGAATGTGTCAATAAAGTTTCCCCTTCCTGGGACAATGAATTCACGGTGTTCTTATTTCAATTTCCAGGAGTGTAGTTTGGACAAGAAGAGAATAGAAGCTTTCGAAATGTGGTGCTACAGAAGAATGCTGAAGATTAGATGGGTAGATCACATAACTAATGAGGAAGTATTGAATAGGATTGGGGAGAAAAGTTTGTGGCACAACTTGTCCAGAAGAAGGGATCGGTTGGTAGGACATGTTTTGAGGCATCAAGGGATCACCAATTTAGTATTGGAGGGCAGTGTGGAGGGTAAAAATTGTAGAGGGAAACCAAGAGATGAATACACTAAGCAGATTCAGAAGGATGTAGGTTGCAGTAGGTACTGGGAGATGAAGAAGCTTGCACAGGATAGAGTAGCATGGAGAGCTGCATCAAACCATGTCTCAGGACTGAAGACCACAACAACAACAGCAACATATGATGATAAAGCTAACTGTGGACGTAAGCACTTGTTGGCTCTGCGTAAGTTTCTCATAACGCAACAAATTGAACCCAGTTACCCACCACATTTAAATTTTAGGCATTTATAGCTATTTACAAGTGGATTCACTTTTGATACAACATTCCCCCTAAAGGAACAACACTTTGGTACAATTATGTGACATTACCATTTACACGACAGAATTATTAAATTCATTCCTATATGCTGATAGTGATTACTCGTAATTACTCGTTAGACTACGGTAATCCTAAGCTGGATAACGATGGTGGAAATTACAAACTCTTCCGATGGCTGTAATTGACGGGAGCATGTATGGACAATTTCCTCACAGGAATGAAGCTGCTGGTTAAACATCCTAGTAACGTTAGAAGTAGTCTGCATTCCGTGATTTTGCGGGACGAATGACGGTCGACTTCCTTTTTCGTCATAGTATTGGAACATTGTTTTTCTTGAACGACGCATCCTCAGTCGCAATGCCTCACTGCTTTGCGCAATGAAAAATACAAGTTTTTATGAGTGGTGATAACGAACAGTGAGCTTCGAACGCAAGCGGTTAATGGGAAGTTCCGTATCATCCTTACGAAAGTGGGGTTATTTATATACATTAAGCAAGTGCTGAGACGGCAAGATGTAGATAAGTTAAAAATCGTTTGGCTAGAAAAGTTCAAGTAACTGGGAGGGAGTATAGAACTGAATATCAACGAGATAAAAGTCTTCAGTTCAAGGATTAACAATATGGTTGTGGCGTACGGGCAGTCTAAAGTTGCTTACACTTGTGACATTTAACCCTATGCTTATATACAGTCTGGCACTAAATTTGTCGTAGATTGCAGAATGTCTGGCGATGAACAAGAACGACCTCACGACACGCTGGAAGCAGAGGATAGATATACCTTAAAGGTCTTTGTCCCAGTACGAAGAAGTGACTATTTTTGGAAAATTGGAAATTTGTGGTAAGTTCAGTGGGACCAAACTGCTGAGGTCATCGGTCCCTAGCCTTTCACGCTCCTTGCTTAAACTAACTTACGCTAAGGACAACACACATGCCCATGCCCGAGAGAAGACTCGAACCTCCGACGGAGGGAGCTGCACGAACCGTGGCAAGATGCCCATGCCAATGACCGTACTGTTACCCCGCGCGGCCGGTTATTTTAGCATCACAAAAATACAGTATTCGAACATGGAGAAGGTTAAAGACCAACCCTGTGAAATAAGATTGCTTTATGTCGCCACATAACACAAATGCCGTCGAATACACTGAACAAGTGCATATTTACCAATCCTCATGTCAAAAATCTGATCCTTCTGGGCTAAGAGGCATCTTCAAGAATATGGGGTCAAAAGACATTGACATTCTAGCGATTCGCTAAGATACATGAAACATAATATTATTCTCAAGAAAAGCCTTAACTAGAAAAGTGGCCTGAAATCACGCCACTAATACAATTAGAATCAGATTGTGTGCAAGTTCAAATAGAAGCATACATGGACGGAAAACATTATATACAGCTGGCAGATGCTGTAAGGGGAGAGTGAAGTGCTATTATAGCGAGGTTACTGTTTGTAATATTATTTATTCATATAATATAGAATTAACAGTACTGGAGATGAAGATGATTATATACTGCAGCACCCACCATCAATCTATAAATATGTACTGTGAAGTGTAAAAATATATTTTCAATGTTGCATAGTATCAAGTATCAGATTTTTCCTTGAATATTATTGATAGGAATAAACCACTTAATGAAATTAATATTTTTAATACATATGCCAAATGTTTTACAGTTGTGCTTTTTCTTTCTGGTACGAGATAAAAAGTATTTGCTAGTTACCTGAAACAGGGATAAATCAGTCGGCCGGCTGGCGAATGGGAACATCACATTTTCTCTGACACAGAACTTATAACTTCTCACCATTGTTCACACCTATGACATAGCACTCTGCGCCCATAAGTTCAATTAAAATTCAGCTGCACCACATCTATAACCTTTGCCCCGACGATTCCTGTGAATAAACATACTTTCTATTCGAAGGCACTACTTCTTTCTGTCAAACAAATACTACATGTGCATTTGTTACGTGCCAGGCGCGATCTTGTTGCACTGATCTCATCGAAAAAAAAAAACATAAAAAATGACAAATGAAAGAAATCAGACGCTATCCACTGAACTTAGACAGCAATAAGCGATGTTTCCCTTTATACTGTACCAGAATACCAGTAAAAGGCTTCTCCTTTCTTAACATATGTTTTTTCTGGAATAGGTAAAAGGCTACTGCTATTTCATTAAGATGAAAGGGGACAATGTTTTCCCTTTACAGTAATGCCAGACATTTTTACATATTCAGTTCAGCTTCCTTATTCATTCATATTCTCCTATATAATTAACAACACTCCGTACTCCAGCCCTTATTTACGCTATCTTGGAGAATTTTCCCTATTCCCTGCGGTTTCATGAGTAGCCTTTATCGCACTTCCATGTATACTATTATTCCCCTGAATTGTAATCGTCCGTTTATCACTACTATACCATACTGCTAAACACCACGTTGCCTGTATGTACTTTCTGATGTTCGTAATTAGTTTTCTGACTAAAGACCTGTGGTTACCGCAGGTTCAGGCCAGTTCTTTGTTTTGCAGGTATTACGGAGAAAGTGGAATAATGAGCAACGGAGAGTGTACAGTAATTGTAACTGTGGGGTTCTGCACGAGTAATGCGTTTATTAACGACACATCTATTGAATTCATCCACTAAACTATAACTAATATGTTTCTTAAACAATTATTTTAAAAAAACCGCAATAATGTAAGCCTAATTCTACTGGTTCAACGCCAATAAAAATAATTCCCAAATCAAAAATACTAAAATGATGTGTTAGGAAATAGCGTTATCACTAGTTCATTGACTGTGGAATTAAGCACACAGCAGGTATCTTATGACTCTCGCAATGCATAAGTGGATAGTTAATAATACTTGTAACATCCTAGTCAGGGAGTAACCAACAAATTAACACTTAATCCATAATATAAGAGGCATGACAAAGTTAAAGCTAAATAACACGGATAAACACAAGACAGCCAGCAAAGTACACCATACACGTCATTCGACAATATGAATAACATCATATCGCAACAGTATTACAAAGTCTTGACATAGCCATACATCAGACCTGAAAGGTACTGTGATATCAAACAAAAACTTTACAGAAATGTTTTTGGAGAGGTCCACCTTGCGGAACACACAATTTTATTTTTTCTCGATTTCCCTGGCATGTGTCGTTGAATTTTCACATCGTCAGTGGGTTTATACACTCCTGGAAATTGAAATAAGAACACCGTGAATTCATTGTCCCAGGAAGGGGAAACTTTATTGACACATTCCTGGGGTCAGATACATCACATGATCACACTGACAGAACCACAGGCACATAGACACAGGCAACAGAGCATGCACAATGTCGGCACTAGTACAGTGTATATCCACCTTTCACAGCAATGCAGGCAGCTATTCTCCCATGGAGACGATCGTAGAGATGCTGGATGTAGTCCTGTGGAACGGCTTGCCATGCCATTTCCACCTGGCGCCTCAGTTGGACCAGCGTTCGTGCTGGACGTGCAGACCGCGTGAGACGACGCTTCATCCAGTCCCAAACATGCTCAATGGGGGACAGATCCGGAGATCTTGCTGGCCAGGGTAGTTGACTTACACCTTCTAGAGCACGTTGGGTGGCACGGGATACATGCGGACGTGCATTGTCCTGTTGGAACAGCAAGTTCCCTTGCCGGTCTAGGAATGGTAGAACGATGGGTTCGATGACGGTTTGGATGTACCGTGCACTATTCAGTGTCCCCTCGACGATCACCAGTGGTGTACGGCCAGTGTAGGAGATCGCTCCCCACACCATGATGCCGGGTGTTGGCCCTGTGTGCCTCGGTTGTATGCAGTCCTGATTGTGGCGCTCACCTGCACGGCGCCAAACACGCATACGACCATCATTGGCACCAAGGCAGAAGCGACTCTCGTTGCTGAAGACGACATGTCTCCATTCGTCCCTCCATTCACGCCTGTCGCGACACCACTGGAGGCGGGCTGCACGATGTTGGGGCGTGAGCGGAAGACGGCTTAACGGTGTGCGGGACCGTAGCCCAGCTTCATGGAGACGGTTGCGAATGGTCCTCGCCGATACCCCAGGAGCAACAGTGTCCCTAATTTGCTGGTAAGTGGCGGTGCAGTCCCCTACGGCACTGCGTAGGATCCTACGGTCTTGGCGTGCATCCGTGCGTCGCTGCGGTCCGGTCCAAGGTCGACGGGCACGTGCACCTTCCGCCGACCACTGGCGACAACATCGATGTACTGTGGAGACCTCACGCCCCACGTGTTGAGCAATTCGGCGGTACGTCCACCCGGCCTCCCGCATGCCCACTATACGCCCTCGCTCAAAGTCCGTCAGCTGCACATACGGTTCACGTCCACGCTGTCGCGGCATGCTACCAGTGTTAAAGACTGCGATGGAGCTCCGTATGCCACGGCAAACTGGCTGACACTGACGGCGGCGGTGCACAAATGCTGCGCAGCTAGCGCCATTCGACGGCCAACACCGCGGTTCCTGGTGTGTCCGCTGTGCCGTGCGTGTGATCATTGCTTGTACAGCCCTCTCGCAGTGTCCGGAGCAAGTATGGTGGGTCTGACACACCGGTGTCAATGTGTTCTTTTTCCATTTCCAGGAGTGTATTTTATTCGCCAATGACCTCGGAGTTCACCCGAACGGGAGATATAATCTAGTTACTTAGGAGTGGTATGTGGTGGCAAACCACTAAGAAACAGTCATGCTCACATCTGCCTGCACCCTACAATCACCGGTTTGTACTCCTCCTCTTTTAGTCTGAATTGAGCTGAGGAAGTGATCAAGAATATACGTTAATCTCACTATTACCGAGAGGGCTTTTGGGATAAGGATATCTCTGTTCGACAGAGAAGATAGAAAGAACAATTTTTGGTGTCGAAAATGCCAAGTATCTGGGTCTACTCAACCTTAAACTTCCTCAAATTTTCTCATTTAAGTATGCATCTGTCACTTTTTGCAATAGAGAATGTCCTGATAGACAAATGCATGAGCTTAAATGAGAAGGATTTGGATTATTATTTATTTAATAATCACAGGTTTTTCGTGCCGGGACTCACCGAAGATATGCTCGGCTCGCCTCCGATAGTACTCTTTTCATTTACGCAGAGTGCTTGCATCTTCGAGGGGATTGGTGTCTGTCGAGAAAGAAAGGCATTCGGAAGGAACTGGCTGTGGCCTATACTAAAGGACCAACGCCGGCATTTACAAATGAGAAACTACACAAAATCATTTTCAAGATTGTCGGCGGACGGGCTGACACCATTTCGCCTCCCGAATACAGGGATAGCCAGCTCAGCGGCTCAACACGCTGAGCTACCCCAAGTCGGTGGAGAAAGTAGAAAGACTGGTTGTTGTACTTTGTTTTAAAATAACATAAAACGCATCAAAACAACAAATTGAACTCTGACAGTGTATGTTTTTCCTGTAATCGTCCATCTTTAGTTATGGAATGGATTCATATCTTAAGATTTAATTGTGTGTGTAACTGCCAACTTCAGTTATTATAGTATTCCAAGAACGTACATAGATTTTTAGCGAAAAAAGGGAGGACGAGGGATGGAGGGTACAGTTGGCTCGGAGGAATTAAAGAGGCTAGCGGGAAAAATATCATTTACAAACGAACGGTCTACAGAATGTGCTGGCATCAATTATGTCTTCGCTCTCCACAAACCCCTCGCCATCGCTCCGTATCGAAAATGGTTTTCATATCTGAGTACCGCCCGAGTGACCAGGATGAGCGATTTTTCGTCATTTGGGTTACTAATGACAGAAAATTGAGAAAATTTGGCAAAGAAATGCAACCGTCGACATCCGTCGATATTTTGGGCGATATTCTTGTTGACTTAAGTGATTTCTGTGCGACACAAACATATACAAGTGTATTTTTATGCACTTATTTCAAATTAACGATTTTCCTGTGATATTTACCGCTCCGTTGCCTTTTGAAATACTTAAATATTGCGACCTCAAAGATCCAGCACCCTCCACATAACGACTCCAACGCTGCTACAGGTAAATAGGTGTGTTAATAAGCGATTATAGTGCTTAGTTCCTGTCGTTTGTTCTGGAACGTAGGGAGGCGAGTATAGTAGTGCGTACATATTTTTAACTTACAGTAACGCTATCGTGTGAATCGAAATCGAGTTGCCTTACTCCAAGTACTAACCGAACTGACTGAAAAAAATTGAGCTCAAGCAAGGCCACCAACTAATCTAGCCTAAAATAGGATGGGCGATAGCCGACAGTGCTATGGATGCATGGATAGTTTAAGCCTGTCGTTTCCCTTTATCGCCGTATGACTGAAATCAAAATATCTTTCAGTTTTACTACTCGTCAGCTAGTTCGTGTGTAGTGGGGGGAGTCCAGACGGCCTGGACTCACCTCCTCCCCCCCCCCCCCTACCTTTTGCTGTCTCCTCGAGACACCTTCTTGTTGCTGGTAACAGAGATTGTTCTATTACTGATTCATGGCACAGAGCTTGTCTGAATACATATCTGTATTCCACGGCAGGTTTCCAGCACAAGTTTAGGGATTGCGTCACAACTACATACGTTGGTGTATCCAGTTCTTATGATTGGGAATGGGTGCGATTAAAGGTCCTAGGAGAAAGAATAACATGGCATGTGAGTGTAGATATAATGGGATATGTATGTTTCGGAGTCGCAGCGTCGTATACCTAACAGTTTATACACATATACACTCATCAAAAAAGGTTTTGCATCACCCCGGTTCCCAGAACTGCTAAAGACAGATGTTTATTGTGGATACTGTATCACAGACACAGTCTCTTTTACTGTCAGATATGTCACTAAATCCTCCCAAAGGTGGAAACAAACATGCATGAGCAGCGCCTATTAGCCGGAGGGGGTCCGACAGCCGATCACTTCATCTACATCTACATCTACATCTATACTCCGCGAGCCACCTTACGGTGTGTGGCGGAGGGTACTTATTGTACCACTATCTGGTCCCCCCTTCCCTGTTCCATTCACGAATTGTGCGTGGGAAGAACGACTGCTTGTAAGTCTCCGTATTTGCTCTAATTTCTCGGATCTTTTCGTTGTGATCATTACGCGAGATATATGTGGGCGGTAGTAATATGTTGCCCATCTCTTCCCGGAATGTGCTCTCTCGTAATTTCGATAATAAACCTCTCCGTATTGCGTAACGCCTTTCTTGAAGTGTCCGCCACTGGAGCTTGTTCAGCATCTCCGTAACGCTCTCGCGCTGACTAAATGTCCCCATGACGAATCGCGCTGCTTTTCGCTGGATCATGTCTATCTCTTCTATTAATCCAACCTGGTAAGGGTCCCATACTGATGAGCAATACTCAAGAATCGGACGAACAAGCGTTTTGTAAGCTACTTCTTTCGTCGATGAGTCACATTTTCTTAGAATTCTTCCTATGAATTTCAACCTGGCGCCTGCTTTTCCCACTATTTGTTTTATGTGATCATTCCACTTCAGATCGCTCCGGATAGTAACTCCTAAGTATTTTACGGTCGTTACCGCTTCCAATGATTTACCACCTATGGCATAATCGTACTGGAATGGATTTCTGCCCCTATGTATGCGCATTATATTACATTTATCTACGTTTAGGGAAAGCTGCCAGCTGTCGCACCATGCATTAATCCTCTGCAGGTCCTCCTGGAGAACGTACGAGTCTTCTGATGTTGCTACTTTCTTGTAGACAACCGTGTCATCTGCAAATAGCCTCACGGAGCTACCGATGTTGTCAACTAAGTCATTTATGTATATTGTAAACAATAAAGGTCATATCACGCTTCCCTGCGGTACTCCCGAAATTACCTCTACATCTGCAGATTTTGAACCGTTAAGAATGACATGTTGTGTTCTTTCTTCTAGGAAATTCTGAATCCAATCACAAACCTGGTCCGATATTCCGTAAGCTCGTATTTTTTTCACTAAACGTAAGTGCGGAACCGTATCAAATGCCTTCCTGAAGTCCAGGAATACGGTATCAATCTGCTCGCCAGTGTCTACGGCACTGTGAATTTCTTGGGCAAATAGGGCGAGCTGAGCTTCACATGATCTCTGTTTGCGGAATCCATGTTGGTTATGATGAAGGAGATTTGTATTATCTAAGAACGTCATAATACGAGAACACAAAACATGTTCCATTATTCTACAACAGATTGACGTAAGCGAAATAGGCCTATAATTATTCGCATCTGATTTATGACCCTTCTTGAAAATGGGAACGACCTGCGCTTTCTTCCAGTCGCTAGGTACTTTACGTTCTTCCAGCGATCTACGATAAATTGCTGATAGAAAGGGGGCAAGTTCTTTAGCATAATCACTGTAGAATCTTAAGGGTATCTCGTCTGGTCCGGATGCTTTTCCGCTACTAAGTGATAGCAGTTGTTTTTCAATTCCGATATCGTTTATTTCAATATTTTCCATTTTGGCGTCCGTACGACGGCTGAAGTCAGGGACCGTGTTACGATTTTCCGCAGTGAAACAGTTTCGGAACACTGAATTCAGTATTTCTGCCTTTCTTCGGTCGTCCTCTGTTTCGGTGCCATCGTGGTCAACGAGTGACTGAATAGGGGATTTAGATCCGCTTACCGATTTTACATATGACCAAAACTTTTTAGGGTTCTTGTTTAGATTGTTTGCCAATGTTTTATGTTCGAATTCGTTGAATGCTTCTCTCATTGCTCTCTTTACGCTCTTTTTCGCTTTCGTTCAGCTTTTCCTTATCAGCTATGATTCGACTACTCTTAAACCTATGATGAAGCTTTCTTTGTTTCCGTAGTACCTTTCGTACATGATTGTTATACCACGGTGGATCTTTCCCCTCGCTTTGGACCTTAGTCGGTACGAACTTATCTAAGGCGTACTGGACGATGTTTCTGAATTTTTTCCATTTTTGTTCCACATCCTCTTCCTCAGAAATGAACGTTTGATGGTGGTCACTCAGATATTCTGCGACTTCTGTCCTATCACTCTTGTTAAGCAAATATATTTTCCTTCCTTTCTTGGCATTTCTTATTACACTTGTAGTCATTGATGCAACCACTGACTTATGATCACTGATACCCTCTTCTACATTCACGGAGTCGAAAAGTTCCGGTCTATTTGTTGCTATGAGGTCTAAAACGTTAGCTTCACGAGTTGGTTCTCTAACTATCTGCTCGAAGTAATTCTCGGACAAGGCAGTCAGGATAATGTCACAAGAGTCTCTGTCCCTGGCTCCAGTTCTGATTGTGTGACTATCCCATTCTATACCTGGTAGATTGAAGTCTCCCCCTATTACAATAGTATGATCACGAAACTTCTTCACGACGTTCTGCAGGTTCTCTCTGAGGCGCTCAACTACTACGGTTGCTGATGCAGGTGGTCTATAGAAGCATCCGACTATCATATCTGACCCACCTTTGATACTTAACTTAACCCAGATTATTTCACATTCGCATTCGCTAATAACTTCACTGGATATTATTGAATTCTTCACTGCTATAAATACTCCTCCACCATTGGCGTTTATCCTATCCTTGCGGTATATATTCCATTCTGTGTCTAGGATTTCGTTACTGTTCACTTCCGGTTTTAACCAACTTTCCGTTCCTAATACTATATGCGCACTATTTCCTTCAATAAGAGATACTAATTGAGGAACCTTGCCCTGGATACTCCTGCAGTTTACCAATATTACGTTGACTTTTCCTGTTTTTGGTCTCTGAGGACGGACGTTCTTTATCAACGATGATAATGTCCTCTCTGGTAAGCCGTCAGGTATTTTATCGTTTCGCCCAAGGGGGGGTCCCTCTAACCTAAAAAACCCCCGTGTGCACGCCACACGTACTCTGCTACCCTAGTAGCTGCTTCCGGTGTGTAGTGCACGCCTGACCTACGTAAGCGACATTCGATCAGAATTTCTAAAATCATTGGGGGAAGTGGCAACAAAACGACTATTCACGTTGGTGTGTAGAATATATGAGTCTGGCGATATACCAACTGACTTTCGGAAAAGCATCATCCACACAATTCCGCAGACGGCAAGAGCTGACAGGTGCGAGAATTATCGCACATTCAGCTTAACAGCTCATGCATCGGAGCTGTTTACAAGAATAATATACAGAAGAATGGAAAAGAAAATTGAGAATGCGCTAGGTGACGATCAGTTTGGCTTTAGGAAAAGTAAAGGGACGAGAGAGGCAATTCTGACGTTACGGCTAATAATGGAAGCAAGGCTACAGTTCTCCACCCAATAACGGACGTCGATGAATTTGCAACCATTATAGTCGCAGAGTCGTCTGAGCCTCTGGTTTAGACCCTCCACACGGCTCCAAACCAGAGGACCGCGATCGACTCTGGGCACTATGCTGCAGATATTAAGCTCAGCTTGCACTCCGCGTGCGATGCTGGTTGTCTTCACCAAATCAGCCAGCCGCCGGAAGGAACCAAGGATGGCCTCAGAATCCAAGCGGCAGGCGTCATTCGTTCCGACATGTGCTACTATCTGTAGCCGGTCACACCCAGTGCGTTCAATAGCTGCCGGAAGGGCCTCCTCCACATTACGGACGAGACCCCCCGGCAAGCACACCGAGTGCACACTGGCATTCTTCCCCGACCTACCCGCTATTTTCCTAAGGGGCTCCATAACCCGCCTAACGTTGGAGCTCCCTATAACTAATAGGCCCGCCCTCTGTGACTGTCGGGACCTTGCCGGAGAATCGGCCACTGGCCCAACAGGCGAGGCATCCTGTGGTGGCTCGGAAACTATGTCATCACCACTAGGAAGCACCCCGTACCTGTTGGAAAGGGGTAAGGCAGCTGCCACGCGGCCAGATCCCACCTTCGCCTTTCGGCCAGGCACGCGCGAGCCCACCACTGTCCGCCATTCACCCTGGAGTGATGGCTGACCGGTAAGATGCTCACTGCCGGAAGACGCAGCGACATCAGGGGTTCCATGCGATTCCAAGGCCACCGAAGTAGGCATAGGTCTCACCACAGTTGCCCCAACGCCACTACGAGCCGACGCCTGCGCCTCGAGCTCGATGAGCCTAACAGACAAAGCCTCCACCTGCCCCCGAAGAGTGGCCAATTCTCCTTGCGTCCGCTCACAACAACCACAGTCCCTACACATGACTATGTTTACCCTACAAGCGAACGGTGTACTCGCCTTATTAGCAGCAGGAAATCGAAGTGCTCTCTCACTGACGGTCTAACCGACACTGAGCTGTTCTAACCAAACAAACAAAAGCCTGTACGATACGAGGGTCGATAGCAACGGCGATACTGTACACTACACTGTTATTAAAATAAACGGTTGTGTCTAGTAGGCACTCAAACACGCAAGAAATTACAAAAATAAAATAGTAACTACCCAGATAACTGAAAATAAGTTGTACCTGTTTGAAGCTCGCAAAAATGTGTAACAAGCGAACGGTGTACTCGCCTTATTAGCAGCAGGAAATCGAAGTGCTCTCTCACTGACGGTCTAACCGACACTGAGCTGTTCTAACCAAACAAACAAAACCCTGTACGATACGAGGGTCGATAGCAACGGCGATACTGTACACTACACTGTTATTAAAATAAAAGGTTGTGTCTAGTAGGCACTCAAACACGCAAGAAATTACAAAAATAAAATAGTAACTACCCAGATAACTGAAAATAAGTTGTACCTGTTTGAAGTTCGCAAAAATGTGTAACAAGCGAACGGTGTACTCGCCTTATTAGCAGCAGGAAATCGAAGTGCTCTCTCACTGACGGTCTAACCGACACTGAGCTGTTCTAACCAAACAAACAAAAGCCTGTACGATACTTCCAGTCATTCCACCAGGGAGGAGTTACACGGCTCGTGCTGTCTGTAGTTCAACCATGCCTAGACGGTCAATACCGCGGTTAGATCGTGTCCACATTGTTACTTTGTGCCAGGAAGGGCTCTCAACAAGGGAAGTGTCCAGGCGTCTCGGAGTGAACCAAGGCGATGTTGTTCGGACATGGAGGAGAAACAGAGAGACATGAACTGCCGATAACATGCCTCGCTCAGGAGGCCCAAGGGTTACTACTGCAGTGGATGACCGCTACCTATAGGTTATGGATCGGAGGAACCGTAACAGCAACGCCACCATATTGAATAATACTTTTCGTGCAGCCACAGATCGTCGTGTTACGACTCAAAGTGTGCGCAATAGGCTGCATGATGCTCGACTTCACACCCGACGTCCATGGTGACGTCCATCTTCGCAACCACAACACCATGTAGCGCTGTATAGATGGGCCCAACAACATGTAGAATGTACCTCTCAGAATTGGCTCCACGTTCTCTTCACTGATGAGTGTCGCATATACCTTCAACCAGACAATCGTCGGAGATGTGTTTGGAGGCCACCCGGTCAGGCTAATCGCCTCAGACACACTTTCCAGAGAGTGCACCAAGGTGGAGATTCTCTGATGTTTTGGGGTGGCATTATGTGAGGCCGACGTATGCCGATGGTGGTCACGGAAGGTGCCGTAATAACTGTACGATACGTGAATGCCATCCTCCGACCGATAGTTCAACCATATCGGCAGCATACTAACGAAGCATTCGTCTTCATGGACGACAATTCGCGCCCCCATGGTGCACATTTTGTGAATGACTTCCCTCAGGATAACGGCATCGCTCGACTAGAGTGGCCAGCATGTTCTCCATACAAGAACCCTATCGAACATGCCTGGGAAAGATTGAAAAAGTTTATGGACGACGTGACCCACCAACCACTCTGATAGCTCTACGCCTGATCGTCGTTGAGGAACGGAACAATCTGGACCAACAGTGCCTTGATGAATTTGTGGATAGTATGCCACGACGAATACAGGCATGCATCAATGCAAGAGGACGTGTTACTGGGTATCAAAGGTACCGGTGTGTGCAGCAATCTGGACCACCACCTCTGAAGGTCTGGCTGTATGGTGATACAACATGCAATGTGTGGTTTCCATTACCAATAAAAAGGGCGGATATGATGGTTATGTTGATCTCTATTCCAATTTTCAGTACAGATTCCGAAACTCTCGGAACCGAAGTAATGCAAAACTTTTTTTGATGCATGTAGTTTATTAAGTGAGAATGTTCAATAAGGCGAAAAACAATATGTAATGTATTAACAGACAACACATAAGTAAACTTGACGGGTCAGGCAAACGAAAATCAATGTGATTATGAACAATGTTTCAAAACTGATTTTGATATGTGTTTGAAAGTGACCATGAGACACTTTTGCTCCCACAAAAATGTGCGAATACTTCTCGATAGTTCTGACACTCTGTTACACACGGGTGAGCCAAAACATTGCGACCACTGTTCATCGCAAGAATGAATGCTTGTGGCGGCATTGAAAGCACACGATACGGTAAGAATATTATAGACGTGGAGCAGAAACGAATGGAGAATCATTCTGGCGTCAAACAGGGATACAGATGGAGATATTATTAGCTACGTAAGCGACATTCGATCAGAATTTCTAAAATCATTGGGGGAAGTGGCAACAAAACGGCTATTCACGTTGGTGTGTAGAATATATGAGTCTGGCGATATACCAACTGACTTTCGGAAAAGCATCATCCACACAATTCCGCAGACGGCAAGAGCTGACAGGTGCGAGAATTATCGCACATTCAGCTTAACAGCTCATGCATCGGAGCTGTTTACAAGAATAATATACAGAAGAATGGAAAAGAAAATTGAGAATGCGCTAGGTGACGATCACTTTTGCTTTAGGAAAAGTAAAGGGACGAGAGAGGCAATTCTGACGTTACGGCTAATAATGGAAGCAAGGCTAAAGAAAAATCAAGACACTTTCATAGGATTTTTCGACCTGGAAAAAGCGTTCGACAATATAAAATGGTGCAAGCTGTTCGAGATTCTGAAAAAAGTAGGAGTAAGCTGTAGGGAGAGACGGGTCATATGCAATATGTACAACAACCAAGAGGGTATAATAAGAGTGGACGATCAAGAACGAAGTGCTCGTATTAAGAAGGGTGTAAGACAAGGCTGTAGCCTTTCGCCCCTACTCTTCAATATGTACATCGAGGAAGCAATGATGGAAATAAAAGAAAGGTTCAGGAGTGGAATTAAAATACAAGGTGAAAGGATATCAATGATACGATTCGATGATGACATTGCTATCCTCAGTGAAAGTGAAGAAGAATTAAATGATCTGCTGAACGGAATGAACTGTCTAGTGAGTACACAGTATGGTTTGAGAGTAAATCGGAGAAAGACGAAGATAATGACAAGTAGTAGAAATGAGAACAGCGAGAAACTTAACATCAGGATTGATGGTCACGAAGTCAATGAAGTTAGGGAATTCTGCTACCTAGGCAGTAAAATAACCAATGACGGACGGAGCGAAGGAGGACATCAAAAGCAGACTCGCTATGGCAAAAAAGGCATTTCTGGCCAAGAGAAGTCTACTAATATCAAATATCGGCCTTAATTTGAGGAAGAAATTTCTGAGGATGTACGCCTGGAGTACAGCATTGTGTGGTAGTGAAACATGGACTGTGGGAAAACCGGAACAGAAGAGAATCGAATCATTTGAGATGTGGTGCTATAGACAAATGTTGAAAATTAGGCGGACTGATAAGGTAAGGAATGAGGAGGTTCTACGCAGAATCGGAGAGGAAAGGAATATGTGGAAAACACTGATAAGGAGAAGGGACAGGATGATAGGACATCCGCTAAGACGTGAGGGAATGACTTCCATGGTACTAGAGGGAGCTGTAGACGGCAAAAACTGTAGAGGAAGACAGAGATTGTAATATTTCAAGCAAGTAATTGAGGACGTGGGTTGCAAGTGCTACTCTGTGATGAAGAGGTTAGCACAGGAAAGGAATTCGTGGCGGGCTGCATTAAACCAGTCAGTAGACTGATGACAAAAAAAAAAAAAAAAAAAAAAAAAAAAAAAGCGTCTTCTATACAGAATGGAAGAGGGAGAAGCTTGACGGATTTTCCTGTGTTATTGTGAGCAGTTAGCGAAAGTGCCTGTAGCAACGTAAATTAATGACCACGCTACAAGATGTTGGACGCCCACGTCTGAACAAAGAACGTCGGGGTAGGAGGCTCTCCCACTCTGGAAGGCGAGACAGATGGCGACATGAGTAAGACCTGACCACAGAGTACGAAGCCTGTGCGGACACAAGTGTCTGGAGCACACCGTTCCGTGCACATACTGAACATGGAACCCCACAGCAGTAGATTCCTACATGTCCCCATGCCGATTCAAGGACGTCGTCAGTTATGATTGCTGTGGGCATGAGGTCTTTGTTGTTTGATTTTGGGTTAACGAGGACATATTCAGTGCTTAGTTTTAGATTTTTGAAAAATTTTGCTAAAACGTACAATGAGGAATCAATTTTACAATACACTGTTCTGAAATTGAGGTTTGTGGAAAATAATTTTTTATAATCAATACAATAAAACCACAAGATTTAATGTAAGCAACAGATGGTACCTTCTGTTCCCATGGCAGTGTCACTTTGCTCCATAGTTTTGCTCGACACTTATCTGCACAAGTCGGTCTTTGTCACCATAAAGTCACATTTTCAACTGCTGCCACCTGCTACATCCAAACAGTTGCCTTGCAGCTGCTCGTTGCACCTGTGTCCAGTACGTAGGCCTCCGCAAAGGAGGTGGGGAAGGGGGGAGGGGAGACAAAACGGAGTACTTGCCCTCTCCTGGAATCTGAGAACACGCTTTTTGTTTGTTACAGAATTCTCTCACATTTCAGCAATGATTACCAGCAGAATCCTTTCACTTTCTGGCAAAGGTTGCCAGAGAATATACTGAACTTCAGGTTTAGCACTTCAGAAATAAAAACAGTGTCTCCATCAGTCACTTGTTTATTTTGCCACTACGTGTTTCAATGGTTCACAGTATCATCTCCGGGTGGACAACTGTTCATTTATAGGGCTGGTGTTGGTGAAGAGCACAGAAGCCTTTTTACAGTCACATACTAAGGCAGTGTAGGTAATTTTACGTCTTTTTCTAATGATAAAAATTTAGCGAATTGAACTTACAGGGACGGTAGTGTTCTGCATACTGTTTCTTGCGTGTCCCCTCCGCTGCACATTACATCTGCCATATGATCTTTGAAGTTACAATGTAAATGTAATGTGCAATGGAGGTGACACACATCAAGCAACAATACCGAATTAGAGTTAATATAGAGACTTCACTACAGTAATTATTCCTACGCGCCATTCGTGAGTGGAACACAGACAATACGGGGGGAGGAATCAGTTAGTTGGTTCCAGAAATTCCGTCTCCCCCCCCCCCCCCCCCACACACACACCGTAGGATCACTTGCGGAGTACTGATGTACATGTAGATGTTCACTGGAAATTATGACGATTATATGCATCCGGGGTACTGGGGAGTGGTGGTAGGTTGGAGGGGGGGGGGGGGAGTGAATTAGGGGCATTTGACCCCCCAGAATATGGAGTAAAAAATTTTTCTACACCAGAGAGTTCTCATGCCATTCTAGGAGTAAGGTCCGTTATTCCGAAAAACCTCTCCTTTAGCCAAGTACAGCATTATGTGGCTCATTGCGATGGGATAATTACCTTCTTCTCTAAAGAGTGATTGTACAAACTCTAGGGATTGATCATTGAAAGAGTACTGAACATAATATGACTAACGAGCTTATGTCCGGAAATGCATAATTTCCATGCTACAGACCACTTATTCATACTTTGTTACAGAGACTGCGGTCTGATATGCGCTGTGCGATGCAGCCACAGTTGCAGTACGTACGGTTTCCTCCCAGAGGATGATACTGTTCCCCATGTGTCATGCACTAGCGCCCTATTCTGCCATTGTAACTGGTAATGTTGTGTCTGATTCACTTCTCTTGCTGACTCACCCTATAGTGAATGTGATACAGCGTTGTACACAGTGGTTCCGTATTCAAATCGGGTGCTTACCGACATGATGTTTACTTACGGAGTTGCCAATGGAAACGAGCGGCGGGCACCAAGGAGGCCTATCCCTGCAGACAAGAACCACAGCATTCGATGTTTGCAACCGTGTTTCACCGTTTGTCTGAGACGGGGTCGTTTCAGGAAGTTGAAAATCATGAAGGACGTACCCGAAATGTTCGGACACCAGACTAGAGGAAAATGTGAACAGCACTGTGGAAGGCAACCGCCTTGACAGTACCAGACAGTTGGCCTGCCAGTACAGGGTAAGCCAAACGACATTTTGGAACATTCTGCTTTACAATTGTTACTATCCTTATCACTTACAGCGTGTGCAGGGCTTACTAGCGACAGACTTTTCACGTCAGTAGCAGTTTTGTCACTGGTTTCTTCACCAGTCAACCACGATTCCCGTCTCTGTGTCATTCATCCTGTTCACAGATGAGGCCACCTTTACACGGAGTGGTATCTTCAACTTACATAACAGTCATCTGTGGTATAGTAAGCAGAACCTCCTTAGCGTGGTGACAACGAATCATCAGAATCGGTGCAGCGGGAATGTGTGGGATGGGATAACTGGCGACCATGTTTTGGGACCAGTCTTCCTTCCACGTCGCCTAACGGACCGAAACTATTGGCGTTATTTTTGAGTCCATCTCGAAAGAAACGTGTATGAGGAGCCCGTTTCAGCTATGGAGACACTAAAGCAGCATATTCGTGCTGCCTTTGACACTGGCCGATGTGGAATATGCTACGGCGCATACACGCATGCCTTGAGGCACATAGAAACCATTTTCAACACGTACTGTAACTGTGGCTTCATGGTACAGCGCATATTAGACAGCAGTTCTGTAACAATGTACCACGCGGGATTAGCCGAGTGGTCTCTGGCGCTGCAGTCATGGACTGTGCGGCTAGTCCGGGCGGTGGTTCGAGTCCTCCCTCGGACATGGGTGTGTGTGTTTGTCCTTAGGATAATTTAGGTTAACTAGTGTGTACGCTTAGGGACTGATGACCTTAGCAGTTAAGACCCATAAGATTTCACACACATTTGAACATTCTTTTTGTAACAATGTAAGACTGATTAAATGGTCCCTAGCTTGGAAACCATGCATTTCCTGACATAAGTTCAACACACGTTTCTTGTTCAGTATCTCCTCATTGGTCAGCCCTTAGAGTTGGTACATGGTGCAAAAAATCACACTGTATAGAAAATCTAACACCGGACGGACTTTCGATTACAACGCACTGGCTCCGTTTGTACGTCGCTCTGATTTTCATTAACAGCAAGCAAGCTGCACTTACTGGGATCAAAAGAAGACGGAAAAAACCGCTCTTCTGTGTCGTGCCGACTTCCTTTGTTGCCTTCTTCAAAGTATTGTTGTCAGGATGGCTACAATGGGTTGTTGTATAATCAAGCCCCCCCGTCACAATATTCTCAAGGGCCGCCTCACATGAGCCTCCGCATCTCAGCAGTGCAGCGAGCCTTCACACGGAGCTGGCGGCGTGGTGCTACTGGAAAGAGAAGCGCTTCCTTTGTAGTCGCGCTGCTACGTTTCAGTCTCCGCTGCTGCCTCGCCGCACTGTTTACCATTTCTAGAAGCAGGAGTAGTTAAGTCTGACTAAGAGGGCAACAAATTTATCCAAATGTGTGGAGGCTACAAATCTTAAACACATACGTGTCATGGCAAACAGATAACTGCAGCATTAAAGAAGAAATCCTGGGAAGACTCTGGAAACAGGTTGGAGACTTTGGGTCAAGCTGCTGGAAAACCATTCTGTAGTGTAATTAGCAGTCTTCGAAAGGGAGGTAAGAAGGAAATGACAAGTATTTTGGACAGGTCAGGAAAACTGCTCGTGAATCCTGTTTATGCCTTGAGCAGATGGAGGGAATACACTCCTGGAAATTGAAATAAGAACACCGTGAATTCATTGTCCCAGGAAGGGGAAACTTTATTGACACATTCCTGGGGTCAGATACATCACATGGTCACACTGACAGAACCACAGGCACATAGACACAGGCAACAGAGCACGCACAATGTCGGCACTAGTACAGTGTATATCCACCTTTCGCAGCAATGCAGGCTGCTATTCTCCCATGGAGACGATCGTAGAGATGCTGGATGTAGTCCTGTGGAACGGCTTGCCATGCCATTTCCACCTGGCCCCTCAGTTGAACCAGCGTTCGTGCTGGACGTGCAGACCGCGTGAGATGACGCTTCAACCAGTCCCAAACATGCTCAATGGGGGACAGATCCGGAGATCTTGCTGGCCAGGGTAGTTGACTTACACCTTCTAGAGCACGTTGGGTGGCACGGGATACATGCGGACGTGCATTGTCCTGTTGGAACAGCAAGTTCCATTGCCGGTCTAGGAATGGTAGAACGATGGGTTCGATGACGGTTTGGATGTACCGTGCACTATTCAGTGTCCCCTCGACGATCACCAGTGGTGTACGGCCAGTGTAGGAGATCGCTCCCCACACCATGATGCCGGGTGTTGGCCCTGTGTGCCTCGGTCGTATGCAGTCCTGATTGTGGAGCTCACCTGCACGGCGCCAAACACGCATACGACCATCATTGGCACCAAGGCAGAAGCGACTCTCATCGCTGAAGACGACACGTCTCCATTCGTCCTCCATTCACGCCTGTCGCGACACCACTGGAGGCGGGCTGCACGATGTTGGGGCGTGAGCGGAAGACGGCCTAACGGTGTGCGGGACCGTAGCCCAGCTTCATGGAGACGGTTGCGAATGGTCCTCGCCGATACCCCAGGAGCAACAGTGTCCCTAATTTGCTGGGAAGTGGCGGTGCGGTCCCCTATGGCACTGCGTAGGATCCTACGGTCTTGGCGTGCATCCGTGCGTCGCTGCGGTCCGGTCCAAGGTCGACGGGCACGTGCACCTTCCGCCGACCACTGGCGACAACATCGATGTACTGTGGAGACCTCACGCCCCACGTGTTGAGCAATTCGGCGGTACGTCCACCCGGCCTCCCGCATGCCCACTATACGCCCTCGCTCAAAGTCCGTCAACTGCACATACGGTTCACGTCCACGCTGTCGCGGCATGCTACCAGTGTTTGCGATGGAGCTCCGTATGCCACGGCAAACTGGCTGACACTGACGGCGGCGGTGCACAAATGCTGCGCAGCTAGCGCCATTCGACGGCCAACACCGCGGTTCCTGGTGTGTCCGCTGTGCCGTGCGTGTGATCATTGCTTGTACAACCCTCTCGCAGTGTCCGGAGCAAGTATGGTGGGTCTGACACACCGGTGTCAATGTGTTCTTTTTTCCATTTCCAGGAGTGTATTTTGAAGAGTTGCTCAATGTAGGTGAAAATGCGATCAGTAATGTTTCAGATTTCGATGTACAATGGGATAGGAATGATGATGGAATTACGATCACATTTGAAGAAGTGGAGAAAATGTACAATAGATTGCAGTGCAATATAGCGGCTGGGGTGGATGAAATTAAGTCGGAACTCATCAAATACAGTGGAATGCCAGGTCTTAAATGGCTACACAGGATAATTGAAATGTCGTGGGAGTCGTGAGAGGTTACATCAAACTGGACGAAAGCAGTAATCACACCAATCTTTAAACATGGAAACAGAAAAGATTGCAACAACTACAGAGGTATCTCTTTAATCAGCGTTGTGGGTAAAATCTTCTCAGGTATTGTTGAAAGGAAAGTGCAAGTGTTAGTTGAGGACAAATTGGATGAAAACCTCTTAGAGGTTGTCAGGACCAGATCTTTAGCTTATGGCAAATAATGGAGAAGTGTTACGAGTGGAACAGGGCATTGTATCTATACTTTATAGATGTAGAAAAGACATATGACCGGGTTACTAGGGGGAGGTTATTGTCTGTTCTATGAGATTGTGGAATAGGAGGCAAACTTTTGCAAGCAATTAAAGGTCTCTACATAGATAGTCAGACAGCAGTTAGAGTTGACGGTAAATTGAGTTCATGGTTCAGAGTAGTTTCGGGGTAAGACAAGGCTGCAACCTGCCTCCACTGTTGTCCATATTATTTATGGATCATATGTTGAAAACAATAGACTGGCTGGGTGAGATTAAGATATGTGAACACAAAATAAGCAGTCTCGGATATGCGGATGACTTAGTTGTGATGGCAGATTCGATTGAAAGTTTGCAAAGTAATATTTCAGAGCTAGATCAGGAATGTGAGGACTATGGTATGAAGATTTGCATCTCCAAAACGAAAGTAATGTCAGTGGGAAAGAGATATAAACGGATTGAGTGCTAAATAGGAGGAACAAAGTTAGAACAGGTTGACGGTTTCAAGTACTTACGATGCATATTCTCACAGGATGGCAACATGGTGAAAGAACTGGAAGCGAGGTGTAGCAAAGCTAATGCAGTGAACGCTCAGCTACGATCTACTCTCTTCTGCAAGAAGGAAGTCAGTACCAAGACTAAGTTATCTGTGCACCGTTCAATTTTTCGACCAACTTTGTTATATGGGAGCGAAACCTGGGTTGGTTCAGGTCACCTTTTCAATAAGGTTGAGGTTACAGATATGAAAGTAGCTAGGATGATTGCAGGTACTAGTAGATGGGAACAATGGCAGGAGGGTGTCCATAATGAGGAAATCAAAGAAAAACTGGAAATGAACTCTATAGATGTAGCAGTCAGGGCGAATAGGCTTAGATGGTGGGGTCATGTTACATGCATGGGAGAAGCAAGGTTACCCAAGAGATTTATGGGTTCAGCAGTAGAAGGTAGGAGGAGTCGGGGGTAGACCAAGGAGAAGGTACCTGGATTCGGTTAAGAATAATTTTTAAGTAATAGGCTTAACATCAGAAGAGGCACCAATGTTAGCACTAAATAGGGGATCATGGACGAATTTTATAAGGGGGACTATGATCCAGACTGAACGCTGAAAGGCATAATCAGTCTTAAATGATGATGATGATACGAGTCATCAAGGCAGCTGACTGTGGATCGTTTAATAGAACAAAAATGTTTTCTCGACATTGTTGAAGGCCATTTGTGATTCCTAACACAGACTCATGAGCAGTGACGTTGCAGCGAACATCACGACACTGATGTGTGTTCAAGAAACTATTCCTTCCTAAGAAGTTAACTGACAGTGAAACTAAATTTCCACAAAGCAGGCAATTGTATGAAGGCTGCGATTACTTTCCTCTTGCAGTTGTTGGTGCTAAAGGTTACTTTGTTAATACGGAGACAATTTGTTTTCGAAGAGTTTACAGTCACTGTCTATGTTGGGATAGAATATATGTTAAATGTACCTTTGTAACTGATTGCTAAAGAGATCAGAATTTCCGATCGTTCTTCGAAATGTATCTGCAGAATTTCATGAAGATATTATAAATGTTAGCTGTGTGTTGCACAGTTTTTGTCGTAAAAGAGACAGATACAGATCTAGAGACATTCTGAGTACTATGGTTTACATGACATGTCAGCAGATGCAACACAAGGGAGAAAAAATTTGAATGACGCTACCCATGACCTCCAATGTCTGGTGAAACTTTTAATTTTCTGTATTTCATCTAAGTATTCCCGACATTCCATGTTGCATGTCGATGGATGTTTTTTAGCTTTACGGATAGATCTCCTGTATTGACTTTCATCTCTAGCCAACAGCATGACCTACACCAGCTATCCTGAAAGTGGGGGCAGGGGGGGGGGGCACATAGAGTAATAGAGGGGGAATGCTGCTGACTTTTAGTGAAATATTTATATTTCATATTATGTAGGAAAAAGGGTTCCAATGAAGAAATATTGCTAGCGTCAGATTCTCATTTTCATGAACCAAGTCAGCAAGCCGGTCCATCACTGATTTCCTGAAATACCACAATACATGATCAGTAGCACCTGTCAGTAGGAGTGATGGAAAGAGTCATATTTCACAAGATAGCCCCTGTTACCGATCACCCACTGGGTTACCTATTTACCAATCATTTAACAGCCACTTACGATAATAAGCCGCTATACAATGCGACCGCCGATTCCTTGCAACTGAATACAAGAAGAAATCATTATTCACAGCCATTTTGACTGTGCACCCAATTTCTGCTAGGCTTCCGGAGTCAGCTCAAAGATAGTGAGTCAGCTGGAAGTCGAATGATAGTGCGTTTTCGGTGCAGGCAGTTAACCGGATTTAAAATAAATTGATCCGAGTTCTGCCCTTCCCGTAGGTAATTGCCTCATTAACAGGTGGTAACAAGACATCCCATGGAAGTGATTTTCCGAGTGTCTCTCCCCTTCGAAAGTACGTGACACTAATATAGGGTGACCAAATTATTTTCGGTGAAAACCGGGACACATTCACCCGGGTGCCAATGGACACCTCATTCCACATGTACCCAGGTTTCTTAATTTTAAATAGTAATGTTTTGTTGGTACATTTTGTTAGCTCGAATACTATAACTAATAAGAGGATACAAAAGATTGATATAATCTAGATTATCTGTATAATTAATGAAATTTAATAAACGTATACAGTAATAAATAAATGTATTACGATTTTACAAAATTTTACAGCCATTCAACTTTTAATCAATTAATATTAACATGAGCTTTAATATTACTGAGCACTTATAGATGGAATTGATTATCCTTGGAGAAAAGGGCATTTTTCACTGCCTCCAGCCTTCTTGATCATGTCTTTGTTCTTTGAGACACAGTGATAAAACTCAGCACAAGCCATTTTGTAGTTGTACAGGATCTGCAGGATTGCTTCAAGAGAGTCCACCTCCATTCTGCTTCTTTCATCAGTCCACCGGATATTCATGAACGAAAATATTCTTTCCACATTGGCATTATGGGCTGGGATTTCAAATAAATACCTTGCAATTATTACCAACTCAGAGTAATGCTGAAGACAGTCACAGATGTTTAAAAAATTCACCCACTTCTCAAGACATTCCAATGGTGTTCTCTTTTCATCATTTCACTTGTGAAGACTTTCTTCAAAAAAATTTGTGAGTGTGCCGAACTGATCAAAGAGAATGGAATCATCGATTTCAATCTCTTTACTCTTCAAATAAGAAACTGTCTCTTCAACACTTTCCCATTTTGGGACTCTCTCCAGTAACATCCAATCAAACACCGGCGATGAGGGTAAATATGAGGCGCTCCAATTGTTGAGATATTCTACACAAGTGTCATAAAACTTGTTAACTTCTTCTCTAAAACTCCTTTCCGCTGCTTCTGATACTTCTGCTCTATTAAGGACAGATTTAATATTAAAAGAAATGAACTGCTATTCTCACCTCTTAGTAACAGTTTCCAGAGCATTTTTCGATACATCATTTACCTCTATTACACTTTTCGTGCTCCCCTCAATATCCTTTATCCCACGCTGCAAAGTGCTAAGCTGACTGTGAATGAAGCATAAGTAGGCTTCACTTAAAGGGTTACTGAAAAACTGAACCAATACTTTCGGGGCTTTGTCTTCATTTAGGAAAAAATATTTTAACGGTTCAAACAGGCGGATTACTCTTTGAACTGCTGGAAACAGTGATAACCAGCGAGTTTTCGAGTGACATATTACATTCATATATTCGGTTCCCACATAGTCACAGAACTGCTCAAGCCTCTCTGTTCTAACAGTATATATGTAAAAGTGCGAGTATACCTTCATGACGATAGTTTCAACATCACAGCTTAAACTGTCAGCAGATGTCGCACGCTATTGTGTAAAACATGTGCAGGGCACCCTATGCCTCCAATGTTTTCATGCAATGTTGCCTTTAATGTGGTAAATTCGTTGCCTTTGCCTTGTCTTTTTAAACCACCAAAGTTTGTGTTGGTGTTGTCTCCACAAAATGCCACACATTTATTTTTCTCAAGATGAAACATTTCGATAGTATTCATATAAAATCTTGAAATTTCGTCAGATGTTTCATTAGGTAGGGAACTCACCTTCAAAAGTTTGGTCTGAATTCCCTGATTAATATCGAAAAACTGAACAACAAACGGAAATATTTTAGTGGCCTTATGATTGCTGGCATCAGTGGGTATCCCGTAGAAAGAAGACTTTTTGATGTATTCAAGGCTTTCCTTTACACTCTGGGGAGCAATAACTCCTTTCACTAAGGCTGACACTTTAGTTCTTGCTGAACTAAACTTTTTTGCAATGGAAGAATCATCAAACATAATGCTCTTAAGCTTATTAGTACAATCACTAGATCAATAAGTTTGGTGATGTTTTACCGTGTGGTAGGCTCGTGTAAGCTCGGCTGCTGGAACTTTCGTCTCTTCACTTGACTGATGTTTCACAAAATAATTTTGTAGAGTTTTACTGCAGCTCGGTGCACTGTATCTGTTAATGTGTTTCTTTGACCTGATGTGATCAACTATGTCGGAACGTCCACCATGACTTATACTAATAAAACAGTTACATGCGGAACGCTCTGCTTCGTAATCAAAACGACCTTTCTTAATGAAATTCCATTCCTTGGAATAACAGTCACTGAACTTGTAGGCACGTTTCGGCATTGAGTTTCACAGTAGTGCAGCAATAATACCACTAATATGAGAAAAAACTATTGCAGTTTGTCTGACAAAACATCAACTACTACACTGTTCTGACAATGAGTGTGTGAGTAAGTGGCGCAACAATCGGACGGTTTCATAGCTCTGCTACAATAATACAACTTACTACTTGTTGGCCAAAGTACCGCTCAAAGTAAATTATTGCCTGAGTGTATCAATACTGATACTGTCATTACTAGTATGGGACAATGGAGGTATTAGACAAGTAAGCTAAAATATATTAATTTCTTGTGTTTTATTTCCTTTAATAGAATGAAATCCCAAAAATTTGAGAAAGTTTCACGAAATGTATTTAAAAACTGAATTCCGGGAATTTTGAGTGTCGCGAAACCAATTTTTGGGACACCGGAACACAGGGATGAAAACCGGGACAATCCCGGTTTTCCGGGACGTTTGGTCACCCTACACTAATAAGGAAAAAATTGGAATTTCATCAAATTCCATTCTTCTTTCTAGGCGCGCAGTCCGGAACCGCGCGACAGCTACGGTCGCAGGTTCGAATCCTGCCTCGGGCATGGATGTGTGTGATGTCCTTAGGTTAGTTAGGTTTAAGTAGTTCTAAGTTCTAGGGGACTGATGACCACGGATGTTAAGTCCCATAGTGCTCAGAGCCATTTGAACCATTTGACCCATTCTTCTTTCACTTGTTCCGATTTTCTATCAGCAACGTTAGCTCTAAACGCAAAACCAAAGTGCGTACATCTCAAGCTGATTATCTGAAATTAGGCTTTAACAGCGTTCTTTTGAATAACGTCTTTTTTGCTCGTTGATTGTAGCTAACGATAGCTCGAAGCCCATAAACCTAAAGCGACACCTGCAGACAGTACTTCCATACTACGTAGGTAAATCCACCTAATTTCTTAAGCATCATGAGCACCAGCTACAAGTAGATTTCAGATTCCTCAAACAACATGTATGGGCTCCTAAGAAAGTTCTAACAGCACTCCTAGAGGCGCCTTACCTAATTGTAACATTTAAATCGCCACACATTATTGATGAGAAATTAGGACCTCCTGCAGCAAAATCATGCAAGGTGAAAGTTGGGCAAGAGTCTGAAGCCGATATCACTCTCACATGGTATTGTGGCTCGTATTGATGCAATAGTCTCTGACATAAAAACTAAATTGCTACCACGTCTTCATGAGCCAAAATTCGAGCAGTATTTTGATGACAATGCTGATATCGGAAATCTTCCCGGCTTCTTATTTTTGTACGCTACTATTACGAGAATGAAATGCAGAGGACTTTCTATTTCTCTGGGAAGACTACAGGCGAAGACGTTTTCTTTCTTGTGTATTCATTTTCTGATATTGCTCAAGAATCAAGTTATCCAAGATCGTTAGCAGTTCTTTTTGTTGCTATGACCGGTTTCGACAGATATATGCTGTCAACGTAGCATCTTGTAACATTGTTAATTGTCCATGTTTGTTACAATACTTAAAATCACGTAGTGATGTTACATCAAATACAATGTTTAATGGAACATGAGCACGTCACACTTGAAATAACACACAATTAAAGCATACATATTGTGCTAACATCCGAGCGTAGTCTAATAGCTTGACATCACAGTAACTTTCAGATCGTCCGCAAACTAACGCAGTGTCAAACATATACAACTCCTTTTCTGTTGACACCAGTCCGTCATGGACTCGCTGCTTTGGTGTATGTACGGATGGGGTGGCAGCATTTACTGGAAATAAAAATAGGTTCATGACAAGAGTGTGTACTTTTTCTCCTTCTGTAAATTTCACACACTGCGTGATCCACAGGGAGGCATTGACTCCTAAAGTAGTACAACAGAAAGCAATAAATTGCTAAACGATGCAATAGTGTTGTAAAAAAAATGTAAAACCACGAGCTTTAAACAGTAGACTATTTTCCATTCTTTGCGAGGAGATGGATTCCACGCAAGGTTCGCTTCTACTGCTCTTGGAGGTACATTGGTTGTCTCACGTAGATCTCTTCGTCGCATTGTGGAGCTAAAGGATGAAGTTCGTCTTTTACAACTGAACAGTAGTTCCACACGTGTGGCTCAGTCTCTGGATGAAAAATGGCATCTAATATTGTGCTATTTGGCCTGTGTTCTTCAGAAACTAAAGGATCTTAACGTATCACTTCAGGGCCAAAATAGTAATATCATTTTTTTAACGAAGAATGTGCTTGCATTTAAGAGAAAACTTGTACGGATGGAGAACGATAACTGAATGATTCAGTGGAGGAAAATGAGTTGGGAGTAGCTAAAAGTAGTGCAATTCGCATAGTGCAGTTCGAAAATCTTCGTCAGCAGTTCGAGAATAAATTTCCAGAGCCTTGATCTGAGTATGACTAGATCCACAATCCATTCGATACGATCATATCGTACCACTTGTCAACGGTGGACCAAGAAGAACCAACAGAACTTTAAAGTGATAGAACACTTCGAAAAGAATTTAAATCAATGTCTTTTGAAAATTTTTTGTTGCCGACTCGGAATGAATGTCCCAATACGGCAAGACCGGCAGCGGACGTGTTACTACCCTTCGCGTCTGTTTACTGTCATTAGTTCAAGATGAAACATTGGTTTCGAACTCAGCTGGAATGGAATCTTCGAATTGCTGTTTCAAAGGTCGAAGCAAGACTGGATCTGCTTTCTTCTTGTGAATTAGCATACATAGCAGACTAAATGTGCAACTTTAACAAAAATTCCGAATTTTGAACCGTGTGCATTTTTACTCTTGTTTATTTCCATTTGTGGACAATCAGTTTAGATATAACAGTTACTTAATTGGTATTTAAATGTTGGATATTGTTGTGTTTTTATCTGTACGTTGTAATTTTCCAAATATTAACTTTTTCAATGAATTAAAAGCATTTCCGACGGAAAAAGTTAAATTTTAATTGATTCACGAATATGTGAAGTAGTTGTAAAAAATGTAGTAATGTACACATATTTGCTCAATTCCAGTAACTGCCCTCACACCTGTGTCTACTTATAAACTGGTAGTTTTTATCATTTTCCACCACCTCTGAATAATACACTTGTGCTCGAATGCAACTCCCTAATTACTATTATCATTACTATTGTTGTGACTAATAGTTGCAGTAATTAGAAGTAAATGAATATCGTGGGCAGTTTTTGTGCCAAGTATGAAAAGTGTTGAGGAAAGAAAGCAAAATAGGAATGGGGGCGTGGGATTGAAATAATTTATGTTTCAGAAGGCGGTGAGAGGGCAAAAATTTGAGGATCCCTCACCTACACGACCTGTACTACAAAATAACTGTGAGCAGTACTCCCAGTACGCCATGCCACTAGCCGACTGTTAACGTACAGCATTACCCGCTGTTTGGCTGATCAGCAACGACATCGACTGACGTCGTGTGAAGGCCGCTATTGGAGACAATGTTCCGCTAGCGGTGACCCAGTGTCGCTTTTGCTCCACCCGTGGTGGTAGTCGGCAGCAAGAATTGTGGTAGCACCACACGTCTTACGGTGCCCATTTATACTAATACTTCTGCAGCGGAAGCACCACTAGAAAGAGAATCTCAGTGGCTCCGTATGAAGGTAGCCTGGCGTATAATCAACAGTAATTAAATGCAGCGTTTCCTGGAGCATTGTTTTTGATTCACAGAATGCCATGTGCAGTATCGTGTGGCTTCACAGAATGCCATGTGCGGTATCGTATGTGTTAAAACTTTTTCTCGGCATTATCATTTTCCATAAAGTTTCGTCAAAGTTTTTTTTTCTGACTGCTCATTTTCGTCTGTAACCAACAGTATTCTCACTTCTGATTATTTCCTACTTCAAACTTTCCACATTCGGTATTAATAAACATTACTGCTATACTAATTAAAATACGTTTTCTGAATATTTTTGCTGCTTTATTTCCTAGCTTATTGACCATTTTGTTAGATACAGGTCAAACATAATCCTAAAAGAACATAATTTTAAATCACCAACTTCAAAAATGCGTCACATCCATAATCATTTTAACAGTCCAAAGAGGTGCACTTTGAAGATAACCATGAGCCACGTATAGCCCTATAAGGATCAAAGTAATCTACATATAACAAATATAATTATTGAGTCGATGACCATCAGTTCACTGGAATATCGTAAGTCTTTTGCGTTATTATGGCATGATATATCAGAAAACTGATCAACTAATTTATATAAAAAATGACAATGTTAGAGTGAAATTTCTTATACTGCATTAGGCGGTCCAGTACAGCAGCCGTATGTGGAAAATTTGAATTAAAAAAAGTTTTGTTTGTAAATTTTTCTTTAATCAAAATTGCGTTTCGCCTTCGTAGGGCATCTTCAGATTCTCTTAAAATATTCCTTTTACAACATATTAAAAATAATAACCTGCGCTATGTTACACTGAAGCACGTGTCGACCAGATGCACCGGCCGCGACCATTTTCTTTCCCTACATTATAAAAACCGTGAAACCACTCTGTGCTAGTTTGAAGCACGCATCGAATCAGATGAACCCATATGAATATGGGTAGATGATTTTTGCGTGTGTGTGTGTGTGTGTGTGTGTGTGTGTATTTGTGTGTGTGCGTGTGTGTGTGTGTGTGTGTTCCGCAGAACACACTTAATAAGTTAACAGTAATATATGGAGCATGGACTTGATTTTGGTTACGAATGTTATGTGTAACGTCATTTCCATGAGAACGTTTTTAAGTATTACGTCAAGTATACGGATATTGGTAAGCAGGAATAGTTTTGGCTCTCAGTAGGAAGTATCAGTTAAACAAGTGCTCAAGGAACAGTTTCCTCAAGAAATGATTTAGTTCACAAACATAAAAAATTCTAAACTGGAAAAGATAATTAGTACATTCTGTGTTTACTGAAAGTGAATGAAATATTTCAGTGGCCTGTTACTTCTGGACTTATAGTATAATACGTTAACAGGTGTAGTTGACAGAGCATGATCTCCATCCAGGCTGCATTTAAGTATGGAAGTACCAAACGTGTCACAAGAGTTGTGCCAAGATTTTGAAATTATTTCGGTAATAAAGACAGTCCATACGGCCTTAAAGTGTTGCCCTAATTATAAATTATCAGTTGCCAATGCTTAGACGATTAATCTGATATTTTAGAGAATAGGAATAGAAAGTGTTTCCATATAATGGCTGTTTTCAGAAATGAATAATTTCTAGTTAATGTTCAAAAATACCTCGAAATGACTTCAATAATATCTGATTACTAGATTACAGATAATCCTGTGGAACCTGTCAGAGAATGTGTATTTAAGTATCTCTAGGTTCTACTCACTTCACCACATATCTGGTGAAGGGGTATTAAGAACGATATAAGAAAGACTACATGACACTAAGACGGACTACGTATGGTAATTTCTCCCTTCTGCCCAGAAGAAAAAGAAAAAAGGCTGTTATTAAACACGATCTATATATGTAGGTCTGTATATATAGGTGTAAGTGATCCGTGGTATAAGCGTTACGTCTATACTCTGTCATGGGTCATTGATCATATGCCCTCCTTTAGTGGGTTTGTGGCTGCACAGTGCTATTTTTCTTTTCCTCCTACGGACTATCCAAGCCCGATGCAAGGCCATCCATTTCACTTACATTTATCCTTTCTGAGATTTAATCTGCCAGCGCTGCTGAGGCTCTTACACTGGTATTTACATACAAAGCTTGCATTATCATCTGTTTTACATGACATCTCCGCTTCTAGAGATATAACATTTCATCATGTCGGCTGCAGACGTAAAGCGTCTAAGATTAGATTAATATATCGATACAAAAAGCCGAAAATCGGAGGCCCTCAATTACGTTTTCCCCTCTTTGGCAACAACCGCTAAACGAGCACTTTCCACAGAAGACACAAACGTAGTGTTATCAAATTGCAGCATCTGTTACTTGAGTGGTTTTAGATTGTTAGTGAATGACACCTATAAAACGTTGTCTTCAGAGTGTCATTACAGAAGACAGAATGTACGTGACCTTGTGGCACAAGAAATCGTTCAAAACATTTTTCCCCGTGTTTCCTCACTACTAGCACAGCAACTTCCAAATCTAGTCACTTGTTAATATTAAATAAGCAAATGGCTGTTGTACCATAAATGTAAGAGACATTTTAGCAAGTCACTACTTTCTTCTTGTGTACATACCAGATTTATTTTCATGATTATTTCATATCCACTTTTTTACTGAATTTGCAATCTCCGCGCAGCTAGTCCTCAGTAATGTATATAACAGCTTTAATATTCGTTTGCTTTTACATGTTTCCTGGTGCTAGTCGGCCACTCCTGAAAGACGCAAATGACGTCACACACTCTAGCCCATTCTTGTAGTATTGGAGTAAGGCACTCCTTTTTTTCTCTCATGTTCTTTCTGACCACTCAGTTTGTAATACATTTCCATTCATCAGAATTCTTAATATTTCCTATTTCTGCTCTGGTTTTATACATCTGTGTGTCACTTCCATAGAAACCTGCGTATTAGGAACATTTTTTCTCAGTCCCGTATAATTATATCATTCCTGTCAATTTCTTTTTTGAGCTGATTTATGTGAGTCACTCCACCTCGGATTACCTACTTAACTTGCTCATACTGAGTAATGTTTCCTCTGTGAACAATCGTTAAAATTTTAATTCCCTGTGATATCCGGTTTCGTTGCTTTCGACCACAGGTTACTGCAGGCATCTGAACATTGGTTCTGTTCTGTCAACGTTCCAGCAGAATTTAAGGTCCACCATTGTCTTATTTCGTCTATCTTATTATCGTGGGTGCCTTTGTGTAGTGTATAGTGATTAATACATTTCCGGAGAGTTAACGTATTCTTTGACAATTCCTTCGTTAAATGGGGAAATAATTACTATCTTTTTGCTACCATTTCAACTAATAGAATTGTTGGAAAATTAGCATTGTAGTTACTCGTGTATGAATAAATCTGAAATAAAATCGAAGGGAAGTTCAAGTTCCCTTTTCCACATCGAAATGACCTCCATCTGCCCAAATCATACCCGCGAAGCTGCAGCAATACTCTTCGCCAAATGAGGACAGCGCGGTTTTAGGCGCCTTGTCACGGTCCGCACGGCTCGGAGGTTCGAGTCCTCCATCGGGCATGGATGTGGGTGTTGTCCTTAGCGTAAGTTAGTTTAAGTTGGTTTAAATAGTGCGTACGTTTATGGACAGATAACCTCAGCAGATTCGTCCGATAAGACCTTACAAATCCGGATCACTTAATCAACGAAACATGCCACCAGAAGCGAGAGCGACAGTTATTCGTCTTTACCTGAATAAAAAAATACGCCTCATGTGTATCTCTCGGTACTTCAGTGAAGGACTTTGATTTATTTCTTTCTGACATTTGTAACTGTTTAAGATGTAAAATTAAATTTCTATCCGAGATATTCATTGAACTAGGACGGAACAATCGTTCATAGATTGTTCACCAATGATGTGAACACAGAGATATCTAGACACGTTGGCTTCCTGTCACAGTAATTAGACTGGGAAGTGCACTTAAAGCTACAGAAGGGCAGCACCTAAGTCGCCACGCTCTTTCAGTTTTCTGTGGAATACAACTGTTTGAGAATATAGGAAGCTGAGCCATAGAAATGCCTCATTCCGCGTACAGGATGAGACAAAGACAAATGACTAGCACTCCGTTACAGTTACGTCTAGGATATGTACAAATAGAGTATTTTTACACTAAGACAGAAATCCATTCACTGTAAAATTACTCATTTCGTTCCCCATAGCAACAACTTCTGCTTGCTTGTCTCATATGTTTTTCAGTAATGTTTTCATTTGCTTTCTTAACACGATTATGTTTACTTTATACTGTTTTTGATATTACACACTGCGATACTTCATAGGAACTAGATTTTTTAAAGAATATGCATTTCAGCCCTCGATTATAGTGCATGTAATGACTTCCGAAGTTGTTTCATGGCGGAAGATCGTAACACTGTCTCTCCTTTCAATCTTTGTGCGAACGTCGAAATGGCAGATACTGAGATAACCGATCGTGGAACTGAAAAGCAGTTACAGTCGCTTAGTAGCGGAAAGGCGTCAGGACCGGATGAGATACCTATAAAATTCTATAAAGATTACGCGAAGGAGCTTGCTCTCCGTCTAGTAAAAATTTATAGTAGATCGCTTGAGCAACAAAAAGTACCTAACAACAGGAAAAAAGTGCAGGTCATCCCCGTTTTTAAGAAAGGCCGTAAGACAGATCTACGCAATTATAGCGCTATATCGTTGACGTCAATCTTTTGCAGAATTATGGAATATGTTTTACGCTCAAGAATTATGACGGTGTTAGGAAAACAAACGTCTCCTCTATAAAAATAAACATGGGTTTCGCAAACAGAGATCCTGTGAAACTCAGCTCTCCCTCTTCCTCTATTAGATCCACATCGCAGTGGACAACGGCGCTCAGGTGATGCCGTGTTCCTTGATTTCAGTAAGACATCTGACACTGTGTCGCATTCCCGTTTAATGAAAATAAATACGAGCTTACGGAGTATCGGAGCAGAGTTGCGATTGGATTTAAGACTTTCTTGTAGATAGAAGTCAACCCGTCGCTCTTAACAGAAAAAAATCGATGGTTGTAAAGGTAAAATCTTATGTACCACAGGGAAGTGTGATAGGACCTTTGTTGTTTACAATATATACAGGGTGGTCCATTGATAGCGACCGGGCCAAATATCTCACGAAATAAGGGTCAAACGAAAAAACTACAAAGAACGAACCTTGTCTAGCTTGAAGGGGGAAACCAGATGGCGCTATGGATGGAACGCTAGATGGAGCTCCCATAGGTCAAACGGATATCAAATGCGTCTTTTTAAAAATAGGAACCCTAATTTTTTATTACATATTCGTGTAGTACGTAAAGAAATTTGAATGTTTTAGTTGGACCACTTTTTTCGTTTTGTGATAGATGGCGCTGTAATAGTCACAAACATATGGCTCACAATTTTAGACGAACAGTTGGTAACAGGTAGGTTTTTTAAATTAACATACAGAACGTAGGTACATTTGAACATTGTATTTCGATTGTTCTAATGTGATACATGTACAGTCATGCTCAAACACATCCGAACGACCTGAATTGCATTTCGCCTGATTCGCATGCAACCCACATAACGCAGCTGTCTAGTAACATAACTTACTTATTATTTAACACAAAATGACATTAAAAATTTAAGTTATTCACGAGCAGCTAGTTGAGAATATGTATGAACTTCAAATGACACGACGAACCGTCTCGTTCTGCATATGGATTCAAACCCAGGTCACCCAGACTAAGCAAAAATTTCGTGACTGACGGAAACTAACAGGCATTCCTGATTCGGTATACAGAGAGTGATATACATCGATTTTAGACAGTATCAGTTAGCAAATACCAACTTTAATAAATTACATAACGCAAACATTTTTAATGGTCCCGAATTCCTACCCAGCACCTATAGTCCCTATTAACGAACTGCGGGAGATGTTAAATATTGCTTCTTAACAAGTAACTTACTTGAAATGCCATGAGGTAAACTTTTGTGTTGGACAGGGATTCGAACCCAGAACCTAATCGGATAGATATCGAAGCACAATGAACTGTGACATATCGCATTTTCTCGGCCGGAGCTAGATGTCTTAACTGAAATGACGAGACGAAAAATTAACTTTTTCCTTCCCAGGACTTCAACCCGGCACCTTCTAGAGAAAACGAACGTTAAATATGGGTTTGTTGCACCAGCGACATGTGAGCATGTTTGAACTAGAAATAATATGACGAAGAGTTCAGCGCTGACTGGGAATATAGCCCCACACATATCGTTGATGACTACACGCAAGGAGACGTCAGCTACCGAATTTTTCTCCACCAGCACCTGGGAATAACATCTTGGAGTTACAGTGATCTCGCAAATAGTTCTGTGTCTCACTGGGAGTCAAAAACGTCAAATATCGTTAGTGTTGACAACGAATGAAAATACATTAAAAATTGAAATTATTATCCACCATCAGATAGGTGTTCTCATGCTAGATCTTGATAATACATAATGAAATCTTTAGTGCTGGGCCAAGATTCGAACCCATTCACGCGCAATGTGTGAGGATGTTGCGGAATCTGCAGTTTTGAACGAACAACAAATTTAGGCCGAGCTGTATTGTCACGAAGGGAACAAATTCCGCGTTAAGGGCGGTCTGAGTTGCATTCCCAGTTCAGAACCAATTTTATCGACATACAGAAGCTCAGATAAAAGATGGAATAAGTGTCCTGTGAGCCTACATAGCGTTTGTTTCGCCACTAGAAGTAAATAACTAGTATAAGAAAGATTACTGCCGATAGAGATGCTACATGTCGCCACACCAGACTTTATTGTGGCTCAACCAAACGTCAACGTAGTAGAGAAGGAATATCATTTTTTATGTGAATTTCAGACCACAATGCCATTATATCTTCTTCACTTGGTGTAGCCAGAAAAGAATGGAATCTGTCCCTCCCTATCTAAATTCACAGCCAGAAGTTAGAATCGAACCCACAATGTAGATATATGAACCTCTCATCAGCCCAACAGACCACCAAATCCAGTTCGGAGTGGCTTATTTTTCTATCATAACGCCGTTGTGCCACACTGGCTGAGAATTCTGACACTAAGGCTACGTGTATCAATTTGCAGCATGTTCAGTAAATTCATTTACTTGGTTGACTGAATCACCAAGAACTAGCTGCCTCAGCTAGCCAGTGCATACATTCAACTTTATTTTGTAATCACCAAAATAAAATCACATAACTGCCACCAACACAGAACTGCCAACAGTGTAAGATGCAGAAATTTAAATAGGAAGTTTTCCTTTCCACTTGAGCTACACTATTGCACTGTCTGTTTGTTGAAAACGTCGTGGAGTGCAAAAGAAAAGGTATAACTGTTGCCTCTCATAAGTATTGACCTGGCCATATGAATTATCCCACAGCGCTGTGGAATGCAGAAGTTCTGGAGGATTTGTTGTGCACTTCTGGAGCTGTTACAGCTATGTGTCGGCTAGTAGTGTAATGGTAAATATCGCGCTCGGTAGATAAGATGTCGCAAGTTCGAGTACATTCACTGCTTTTTTTAAAAAAAAAACGCAATTCTGCTGTCTACTAAAGTTATCAATCAAATGGAACTTGTAACATAATTCCCTTCACTTCTCAACCGAAAATAGTAGTATGTGGAAAAAGGGCTAACTTCTGCGACATTTTGTTCATTTCAGGTTTAACAGACAGCCAGACAGTATGTGCATCTGGAAACGTTTGTATTATGTGTGGGTAGAGCACATCGTGCCAAAATACGTCGGAAAAGTATTTTCTACACTAGCTGTCGTCTGGTAGTGGCGTTTTATTCTCCTTCAAACCTTGTTTCAGAGCTTTAACTCAGAACAAGTTTTCTACATGCATGTAATCAATAAAGTGCATGTGCGTTTTCAGACTGTTATAGATAACATCAGAGAATTCGCATATATCGTTGATGATTAATTTCTCTCTCATGTTTACTATTGTTTTAACAACACTAAAGGAAACCTTACGAAAATTGTGAGGTGTATTATAAGAAATATAATATATGTCGAAAGTCTGTTTCGATAAAACTGAGTATCTGTACACAAGCGTGCCTCTATCGACACGAATTGGTAAAATACTACTCACTTAGATTTTGATTGGGTCTGTGTTTAATTGGTATGCGGTGTCAAACTCAAGAGGTATGCAAATGTGGAATTTCATAAATAAAGTTATCTATTCCTAAAAACCCAAAATTTGCTTGTCAGCAGCGGAAAGAGCAGTTACCTGTTGTGCAGCATTGTGAGTTTTTCACCATGATCCGAAAGTATTTTCTTGATATTTCCTTAGCCATGTTAGAGCTGACTGCTTGTAGCTCTTTCACAGAAGGGATAAAAACGCTACACTCAGTGCGACTGGAACTGCGAACCATAACAGACGCTGTTTCATAGCTCAGCACGTTACCACAGAGCTGGCGAAGAAGCACGTGGCTTAGTTTCCTCTTACGAGACCAATAGTGGCTAGAACTTGTAAACCGCTATTTGAAGGACAAGATTAGTTGCGATTTCCACGTGCAACGACTTTCCTGGGCTGAAAACTGTAAATTCACAATCTTTTGTTACACCTCAAGCGATAATAATTCAGATTATTCAATGGAAATGACAGGTAAAATCAAGTGAACTTTGAGACTTAATTCCGTGCCCACCATGAAGTAACTCGTCGATTACAGAGTTGCCAAACATACATTGCCTTGTTGCCAAATCTCAGTTACAATACCACCAGGAAAGAGACGAACCGATGTGATCCTGCAGCGGGCTGGGAAGTGACCATAGCTAGTGTCTCCAAGTCGCGGCTGCAATGTCTTGGAATACGTAATGCGTCTGATTGGCATTTCTGGATCTATGTTTAGGGACTGGAGCGTAGTTGCTAATAATACTCAGAATTGACTGCAAACTAAGCATCATAAATCAGTAACTCTTATAGTTGCTTTTGTATTTCTTTCGTAAGTGTACTCAAAAATAAGAAATTCATTCACAGATGTTTTCGTTCCTCACCGATAGTCGAGCACAACAAACAAACAAAAATATGTGTGTGTGTGTGACAGAGAGAGAGAGAGGGAGAGAGTGTAAAAAATTGTAAAAAAATTGATCGTGGTATGTAAAAAAAATCATTCATTAAAATGATACATTCCACATTATTACGAAATATCGTATTCATGATCTATTAAACAAGAATTAATCTAATGTAATCTAATCTAATCGTATCATATTGATGACTAGCCATGAAGAGTCATGAATTACCGAAGTTTTTTCCAATAGCAGTAAACAAATCTAAACTTGAAAATAAAAGACGACAATTTTTGTAATAAACCGGGACTTTTGTCAAGACCCTTTCGTCCCTGTTAATTAACCACGAAAGATGTCTGATATACCTCTATTCTGAAGTAACAAAGTGTGCATGCATTTAAAGATGAAGTGCATGATGTGAAGTTCTGTGATAGAGATACGAACCCAACACGGTTCTTTCCCTGTCTATGGAATACTTGTTGTGTTAATATCAAACAGCAGTAATTACTCGTAGATTACATTAAAACTAAAGTAATTGATGAAGACATTAATTGATGACAAAAACGCGCTGCCTTTCTTCATTTACTTGCGCCTATAAATAGCTATCGAGTACTGCCAAACCAAAAGGCAAGAGATCTTACTGCCTTCCGATATACGTCGCTGTCAGTTCTTCCATATGATTTGGTCGACATGACCTGTTTCAAGTTGTGTATGACAGACAATGTTTTAGAAAATCAATTGTTTTCCTTTGCAATAAACTGAAATATTTTCATTCTAAGTATCCAAGTACATAATTTTCGCAATATTAGTTCAAATTTAATATTCGCTTCTATAATGTAGGAAAGTATTTCACAGTTGCAAAACTCGCATCCGACTCATTGACCTTACACTTAGTCGCTGACCATAAATTCTAGCTCCGAGTGACACCAGATTAAGTAACCTAATGTAGCGAAGACTGTTTGCCAGTGCTCTTTCTAACCGGGAATTACGCAATTCACTCATTGGGCTCCATAAGTACACTCTAACAGTAATTTCTGTGTGTATGCAATGCATACGAATTAGAATTTAGTGATGTTCTCTCTTCCACTTCTGTATACAATATGCCTGATCTAAACGAGCCCTTTGTCATTACAGGCCCTGGGCAGTGCAACATCGTACTGACAACAGTAATGTGCTTATACTGTCAATCTGACTGTTCGTTTTACCTGATTTTGTAATCATTTAAATAAAACAACATGACCTTCCAGTGGTGGACATTTCGTCCCTCTTTTCCTTCTGTGAAATTTGTAAGGAAGCTTTTCGCCCTCCAGCCAGCGGAATGCGGCAGAGTACGGCCGGTAAACGATTCACAAACCACGATTTAGTGCCGTTAAGACGATTTCTGTAAACATTGGCGTAGGTGAAGGAATTTAGTTTCGTCTTAAATCGTCTCAATCAGCAATGTTCACAGACATCTCAAATAGGAGAAACCTCATTATCCAGGTACGAAGGTTGTAAAAAAAACCTCCCACAGTTTGTGTCAGATTGATCTTTGCGTCTGATTGCACTGCGTAAGTATTTTGTCTATGAGGTATCACAAGTAGTGTTCCTGTAGCTGTGGGAATCGTTGGTTGAAAACGAGTTTAACACATATGGGTACAGTACTGCTAAATATTGTAAATGATTATCAACCTAAGTCTGAGTTCATCCCCAAACTGAAGCGAATTTATAATATTGAAGCTAGACTGTGTATCCTTGTCTTCCTTGAGTGGGCATCGGAAGGCGTTTACACACACGTATACAATACTGTGAATACTTCTAACGCTATAGTTAACGCTGCTCTCATAAACTACTTTTGTTTTTTAATTCTTCTGGGTCTTCAGCGTGCAATATGTGTTGTAGATACAGTCTTAGAGCAAAAAATTGACCGCAGTGTCGTTCACGCAAGGTGGGCAATACAGTCGTGCTCCTCTCACAATCCTATGTCCGGCAATATGCCCGATCTGGCAACATTGTAGACTGCGGCACTTCCCAGAAGAAGTTCTTGGGAAACTACGTCTATAGTGACCAAAAGGCATCACATGATCTTCACGTACAGTGTTCCAGCAGCGGTATGAAGAAAATGATAGTAATAATGACGGTAATAATCGAATTATCCGGTAATTTCACACTTCCCAGTGGATTTTCTCGAACTAAGAAATTTGCTGAATTTGTGAAAATTTCAAAATGGCTTCACTTCGAGCCTATGATGCCTAGAAGAGTCTTTACATCCTGCTGACATAAGAATAGCATAATCTCCGCTTCAGAAGCTTGCTTATACTTAACCATCTAATAGACTCGCGTTTTTCCAGCCTGACTAATTTTGTAAGCTAAGCACATCATCTGTTACAGCACACTCCTGGGGTTGGGAAATGTGGCCACAATGGTCTTGCGAAACGAACTATCACAGGTGCAATGCGTGGGTTCAGGCATTTACTTTTAAGAGGCATAAACAGATTTACTTTACCCCTGGTAACATCAAGAGAAAGGGGTTATAATCCGGAATCCGCATTAAACATCACTTTCCTTCATTACCAACTGGGCAGAGACGGTTTACGTTGGGAAATGACATAGCGGAAGTCATGGTAAACAGAAATATAGTATCAAGTAAACTTATTTACATTAGAAAATTTTATTTTATTTGATGAACCGATAGCCATTTAAAGAAACAGGGCTCTTACTTTACTTGTACTTGATTGAATTAGAGACGTTGAAAAATTTGGTGCTGGACTGTGATTCAAATTCGTATCTCCTGTTTCGAGGATCTGAATCTCTCGGAACAGTATAGTTCAATCATTTCGTTCCTTTTCTCAGGAGTGCAATCTTCTCTAGGTCTCCTCCAAAGATAAGTATGTGGGTCCGAATCCTGATCCAGTACAAAAATATTCATAATTCTATTTCAAGCCCTATCACGTGCACACCGACCTGTTAGTGAAAATTAAGGTACATTTTTAATGTCTTTTCATGTGTTGCCAACAATCGCAATAGGTGTCGTTATTTCTGGTCAAACACGCACACATATTACTACTGGTGAATAAGCAACTGATACCTAAGCTATATTCGTGGATGCACGGTAGGTGTGCAGTTCGATTGTCGCTTAGGCACAAAAGTTTATATCCTTTATTTTAGATTCAAACACCTAGCAGCTGGTAAGAAAAACTGATACGAAACATTTGATTTTAGTTTGTTAATAATCCGATTACGTGTTGGATTCGTATCTCCGTCTCAGAACTTCACATCATGCGCTTCATCTTTAAATACATGCACACTTTGTTACTTCAGAATAGAGGTATATCAGACATCTTTCGTGGTTAGTTAACAGGGACGAAAGCGTCTTGAAAGAAGTCCCGATTTATTAAAAAAACTGTCGTCCTTTTTTTCAAGTCTAGATTTGGTTACTGGTATTAGCAAAAATTTCGGTAATTCATGACTCTTCATGGCTAGTCATCAATATGATATGATTAGTTTAGATTACATTAGGTTAATTCTTGTTTCATAGATCATGAATACGATATTTCGTAATAATGTGGAATGTGTCACATTAATCAATGATTTCTTTACACATCATGATTCAATTTCTTTACAATTTTTTACTCTCTCTCTCTCTCATTCTTTTTGATTTTTATCTCTCTCTCTCTGGAAGTACTGATTTATGATGCTTAGTTTGCAGCCAGTTCTGAGTATTATCAGCAACTACGCTCCAGTCCCTAAACATAGATACAGAAGTGCCAATCAGACGCATTAGGTATTCCAAGACATTGCAGCCGCGACTTGGAGACACCAGCTATGGTCACTTCCCAGCCCGCTGTAGGATCACATCGGTTCGTCTTCTTCCTGGTGGTATTGTAACTGAGATTTGGCAACAAGGCAATGTATGTTTGGCAACTCTGTGATCGACGAGTTACTTCATTGTATGCACGGAATTAAGTCTCCAAGTTCACTTGATTTTACCTGTCATTTCCATTGAATAATCTGAGTTATTATCGCTTGAGGTGTAACAAAAGATTGTAAATTTACGGTTTTCAGCCCAGGAAAGTCGTTGCACGTGGAAATCGCAACTAATCTTGTCTTTCAAATAGCGGTTTACAAGTTCTATCCACTATTGGTCTCGTAAGAGGAAACTAAGCCACATACTTCTTCGCCAGCTCCGTGGTAACGTGCTGAGCTATGAAACAACGTCTGTTATGGTTTGCAGTTCCAGTCGCACTGAGTGTAGCGTTTTTATCCCTTCTGTTAAAGAGCTACAAGCAGTCAGATCAAACATGGCTAAGGAAATATCAAGAAAATACTTTCGGACCATGGTGAAAAACTTACAATGCTGCACAACAGGTAACGCCTCTTTCTGCTGCTATCAAGCAAATTTTGGGTTTCTAGGAATACATAACCTTATTTATGAAATGCCACATTTGCATACCTCTTGAGTATGACACAGCATAGCAATTAAACACAGACCCAAACAAAATATAAGTGAGTACTATTTTACCAATTCGTGACGATAGAGGCACGCTTGTGTACAGATACTCAGTTTTATTGAAACAGACTTTCGACATAAGGTTATTGTGTTTAGTTTTATTACATTTCTTATAAGACAGCTCACAATTTTCGTAAGGTTTCCTATAGTGTTGTTAAAACAACAGTAAACGTGAGAGAGAAATTAATCATCAACGATATATGCGAATTCTCTGAAGAAGAATAAAACGCCACTACCAGACGACAGCTAATGTAGAAAATACTTTTCCGACGTATTTTGGCACGATGCGCTTTACCCACACATAATTCCAAAGTTTCGAGATGCACCTACTATCTGGCAGTCTGTTAAACCTGAAATGAACAAAATGTCGCAGAAGTTAGCCCTTTTTCAACATACGACTATTTTCGGTTGAGAAGTGAAGGGAATTATGTTACAAGTTCCATTTGATTGATAACTTTAGTAGACAGCAGAATTGCGTTTAAAAAGAAGAAATGTAGCAGTGAATGTACTCGAACCCGCGACATCTTATCTACCGAGGGCGATATTTACCATTACATTAATAGCCGACACATAGCTGTAACAGCTCCAGAAGTCAACAACAAATCCTCCAGAACTTCTGCATTCCACAGAGCTGTGGGATAATGCATATGGCCAGGTCAATTCTTATGAGAGGCAACAGTTATACCTTTCCTTTTCCACTGCACGACATTTTCAACAAACAGATAGCCCAATAGAGTACCTCAAGTGGAAAGGAACACTTCCTATTTTAATTTCTGCATCCTACACTGTTGGCAGTTCTGTGTTGGTGACAGTTATGTGATTTTATTTTGGTGATTACAAAATAAAGTTGAATGTATGCACTGGCTAGCCAAGGCAGCTAGTTCATGGTGATGCGGTCAACCAAGTAAATGAATTTACTGAACATGCTGCAAATTGATAAAGGTAGCCTGTGTGTCAGAATTCTCAGCCAGTGTGGCACAACGGCGTAATGATAGAAAAATGAGCCACTCTGAAGAGGATTTGGTGGTCTGTTGGGCTGATGAGAGGTTCATTTATATATGGTGTGTGTTCGATTCCAACTTCGGTTAGAGATTTTAGATAGGGAGATATTCCTTCTCTACCAAGTAGACGTTAGGTTGAGCCACAATAAAGTCTGGAGTGGGGACATGTAGAATGTCTATCGGCAGTAATCTTTCTTATACTAGTCATTTACTTCTAGTGACGAAACAAACGCTATGTAGGCTCACAGGACACTTATTCCATCTTTTATCTGAGCTTCTGTATGTCGATAAAATTGCTTCTGAACTGGGAATGCAAATCAGACCACCCTTAACGCGGAATTTGTTCCCTTCGTGACATATACAGCTCGGCTACAATTTGTTGTTTGTTCAAAACTGCAGATTCCTCAACATCTCCACACATTGCGCGTGAATGGGTTATAATCCTGTCCCGGCACTAAAGATTTCATTGTGTATTATCAAGATCTAGCATGAGAACGCCTATCTGCTGGTGGATAATAATTTCGATTTTTAATGTATTTTCATTCGTTGTCAACACTAACGATATTTGACGTTTTTGACTCCCAGTGAAACGTAGAACTATTTGCAAGATCACTGTAAGTTCAAGATGTTATTCCCAGCTGCTGGTGCAGTAAAATTCGGTAGCAGACGCATCTTTGTGTGTAGTCAACAACGAAATATGTGGGGCTCTATTCCCAGTCAGCACTGAACTCTTCGTCATATTATTTCTAGTTCAAACATGCTCACATGTCGCTGGTGCAACAAACCCATATTTGACGTTCGTTTTCTCTAGAATAAAACAGCGACAGGTGTCGGGTTGGAGCCCCGGGAAGAAAAAAATTAATGTTTCGTCTCGTCATTTCAGTTAAAACATCTAGCTCCGACCGAGAAAATGCGATATGTCACAGTTGATTGTGCTTCGATATCTATCCGATTAGGTTCTGGGTTCGAAGTCAGTTAAAAATGTTTGCGTTATGTAATTTAAAGTTGATATTTGTTAACCGATACTGTCTAAAATCGAGGTATATCACTCTCTGTATACCGAATCAGGAATGACTGTTAGTTTCCGTTAGTCACGAAATCTTTGCTTAGTCTGCATGACCTGGGTTTGAATCCATATGCAGAACGAGACGGTTCGTAGTGTTATTTGAAGTTCATACATATTCTCAACTAGCTGCTCGTGAATAACTTAAATTTTTAATGTCATTTTGTGTTAAATAATAAGTATGTTTTGTTATTTTGAAGAAGAAATCATGATTACGACGAACTTACTACGTGCATTACCTATCTGACGTAATAATGAGAGTGGTGACATTTCAGGTATGTCATTTATTGTAATAAATGTATGCTTACAAGCCTTAAGGACAGTCTTATCTGTGATAAGGTGTTGCCTGTTACTTGTAGTATCGTACTATTACTTTACATCTAGGGTTATTGCGATACAGAGCAGTGTTTTCTAGTGGTGACTTGTTGGAACCATTTTCAATAGTCAAACGACTGTACCAAGGAGCGATTAGAGGACCTGCTAGACAGTTGCGTTATGTGGGTTGCATGCTAATCAGGCGAAATGCAATTCAGGTCGTTCGGATACTTTTGTGCACTACTGTACCTTTGTGAACTTATAATTTCTGAAAACGGATACTATTACCTGTAAATACCACCTTATTGCAAAAAATGCTGAAAATGATGTCCGTCAACCTCAATGCACTTGGCAATACGTGTAACGACATTCCTCTCAACAGCGAGTAGTTCGCCTTCCGTAATGTTCCCACATGCATTGACAATGCGCTGACACATGTTGTCAGGCGTTGACTGTGGATCACGATAGCAAATATCGATCAACTTTCCCCACAAAAAGAAATCCGGGGACGTCAGATCCGGTGAACGTGCGGGCCATGGTATGGTGCTTCGACGACCAATCCACCGACCAACCCACCTGTCATGAAATATGTTATTCAATATCGCTTCAACCGCACGCGAGTACATCGCCATTCTGTCATGCAGTGAAACATCTTGTAGTAACGTCGGTAGAACATTAGGTATCAAATCAGGTACTTTGCACCATTTAGATTGCCATCGATAAAATGGGGGCCAATTATCCTTCCTCCCATAATGCGGCACCATACATTAACCCGCCAAGGTCGCTATGTTCCACTTGTCTCAGCCATCGTGGATTTTCTGTTGCCCAGTAGTGCATATTATGCCGGTTACGTTACCGCTGTTGGTGTATGGCGCTTCGTAGAACGCGTGCCAAAAAATCTGCCATCGTCCCGTAATTTCTCTTGTGCCCAGTAGTAGAAATGTACACGACGTTTATGTCGTCGCCATGCAGTTCCAGTTGCATAGAAATATGGTACGGGTCCAATCGATGTTGATGCAGCATTCTCAACACCGTCGTTTTTGACATTCCCGATTCTCGCACGGTTTGTCTGCTACTGACGTGCGGATTAGACGCGACAGCAGCTGAAACACCTGCTTGGGCATCATCATTTGTTGCAGGTCGTGGTTGACGTTTCACATGTGGCTGGATACTTCCTGTTTCCTTAAATAACGCAACTATCCGGCGAACGATCCCGACGCTTTGATGATGTCGTGCACGTTACTGAGCAGCATACATAGTACACGCCCATTGGACATTTTGGTCACAGTAGCCATACATCAACACGATATCGACCTTTTCCGCAATTGGTAAACGGTCCATTTTAACACGGGTAATGTATCTCGAAGCAAATACCGTCCGCACGTAGTTATACGTTTGTGACTAATACAGCGCCATCTATCACAAAGCGGAAAAAATGGTCCAACTAAAACATTCATATTTCCTTACGTACTACACGAATATGTAATTAAAAATGGGCTTTCCTACCTAAGAAAACGCAGTTGATATCCGTTTGACCTATGGCAGCGCCATCTAGCGGGCCAACCATAGCGCCATCTGGTTTCCCCGTTCAAGCTAGACGAGTTTCGTTCTTTATAGTTTTTTCGTTTGATGCTTATTTCGTGTGATATTTGGCCCGGTCACTATCAATGGACCACCCCGTTTAAATGATCTAGTAGAAAGCGTCGAATGCTCTTTCAGGCAGGCTGTTCGCAGATGATGCAGTTGTCTATATCGAAGTAGCAACGCCTGAAGATAGTATGAATTTGCAGAAAGACTTGCAGAGAATCGATGAATGGTGCAGGCTCTGGCAGTTGACCCTGAACGTAAATAAATTAACATATTGCGTATACAGAGGAATAGAAATCCACTACTGTACAGTTACACTTTGATGACAAACAGCTGGACACAGCGTCTACCGTAGAATATCTAGGCTTGTCTATCCAGAGCGACCATAAGTGGAATGACCATATAAAGCAGCTCCTGGAAAAAGCAGACACCAGACTCAGTTTTATCGGAAGAATGTTAAGGAAATGTAACTCGCCCACGAAAGACGTGGCTTATAAGGCGCTTGTTCGCCAAGTTCTTGAATATTGTTCATCTATCTGGGATCCCTATCATGTAGGACTGATAGAGGAGATAGAGCAGATCCAACGAAGAACGGTGCGTTTCGTCACGGAATCGTTTAGCAAGAGAACGTTACGCGGATGCTAAACAAACTCCACTGGCAGACTTTACAATAAAGACGTTGTGCATCACGGAGAGTCACTATTGACATTTTGGGACAGCACTTGTCAGGAGGAGTCGGATAACATATTACTTCCCCCCACAAGCACATCGCGTATTGACCATGATAATTCGAGACATTAGAGCCAATACAGAAGCTTACAGACAATCATTCTTCCCACGCAGTATTCGCTATTGGAACAGGGTTGCAGGGATCAGATACTGGTAGCAAAAGTACCCTCCACCACACACGATTATGTGGCTTGCGGCGTATGATGTAGATGTAGATGAACCGTACCAGAGGGTTTTTCGGCCTAAGTCTGGATAAAGGGAGGCTTAGTAAGTTTTAATACACATAAGAACGTTTGTGAATAAAATATTGAATTCTGGAACTGCATTCATTCGAAACACACATTCGTTTACGCAACATGTAACTGAGCCCTTTAACATAGAACCGAAGACAGTTTCATGTTCCAATGTAATAGAACAGGTAGTCATTCGCTGTGCGTTACTGGCACAAGGCTTTGGAAATGTCTCCTCTAAGCGTTATTCTGTTCACTACATATTCGTAGTCTTACTAAAATAATGCCAGGGTCCAGAATGAGATTTTCACTCTGCAGAGGAGTTTGCGTTGATATGAAACTTCCTGGCAGTTCAAAACTGTGTCCCGGAACGAGACTCGAACTCGGGACCTTTGCTTTTCGCGGGCAAGTGCTCTACCAACTGAGCTACCCAAGCACGACTCACGAATAACCACGGAAGATACTTTATAAATAAAAGCGAAATGCGTCTGGTGTAATCCTTTTTCATTAAATTGCAGTCAGTCCAAGACGGATAACCAACAGGGAGCTATCAGTGTGAAGGAACGGCCGAATAGAAAGCTATAACCAAAGCTTGTTCCGTTACCTCTGACTGTGAAATACATGTAACAGCGCTGTTGTTGCTAAGATTGTAGGGTGGCAAGAAAGAGATATGGTAGTCAGGGCCAAAACAAGAAAATAATTGTGTAGTAAATATGGGCTCTAAAATTCATATCTCAAGAGCTGAGAGCACGTGTTTATCTTCGATACTCTGAGGCACATTTCTTCTACTGCAAGCTCATTGGTTTTCTTATTTAGAGGACGTAGTATGGGCCAAAACAAGGAAGTCCTTTAAAAATGGGCTTCAAAATGCATGTCTTAAGAGCACTTTTTCAACAGAAGATATGTATTTCATTGTGTCGAAAATGAACAACCGATCATAGCCCTTACGGTATGTACTTTAGAGTCCTTCTTCCCCCGACATTATTTTCTTGTTTTGGTTCATACTACCACCTCTGAAATTTTCGTTTCCGCCAGTGTTAGCACCAGCATTGCCTTTACATGTTTGCAGACTAGGAGCCCTAACCTCAGATTGATACATTTATCTTCCTCCATCATCCCTAAAAGTTTGTAACATCATCCCGGTGTCATCATGTATAAACAAAGGAAACAGACGTATCCGCTTTAAACTTCATTCAACTTCGCTATGGTAACTACCTCTACGACTGTATAACAAACTTTCTCCTCAAATAATGATTCACTCATAGAGCATGCTTTCAAACCGATCGAATTTAACTGTCAGAATATGGCCAACGCAGACAATGTGCTGTGTCTCAGAAAAGCATCATGGGATATAGTTGACAACTATGTTCGAAAAGTAATCAGTAAAATCCTTTCAGGATACAAATGACAGCTATGGTACAGGAGTACCGCGACATGAGGTACTAGTGGTCGGAAGAGAATATTTATTTTTTTATAGATATGAACAACTTACTTCTTATAGAATCACCTTAACATCATGGGAACTGCTGAAAGTGACGACTTCAACTCTCAGTGCATACATTATAATAACGCATAAAATATTTCCGCACTCTCTGTAATATTCCTGTTACACACAATGTAATGAGGGGTGCTGTCAGAACTCAGTTAACCTGTTCCTCTCTTGTTTCTACTGGTATTGATACGCCAAAGACTTTAGGCAATCTCATATGAACAAACCCGTTGTGGACACATCACAATCGATTATGCATTGGTTTTCAACGCTTCATCAGCAGCGATTATGCAGAGACAAGGCCAGTTCACTAACGCCTACTTCACATTCATTGTTTCGTCAAGTTCTTACGCAACTTTCACTTCTGATCGTCTTTCCTTGTACCAAAAAATGAGTTTCTGATCGCAGACAGTCTGTACTGCATTGACCTAATTGTTTGTAGTAGTCCCTAGAACTGAGCCAGAGTAAGAAAATCAAAATAATTAATTACAGTGACGAGTAATAAACAGGAATAATGCGTAAGACAACAGCGTGAACATTCGAAATTTTTCACGAATCTGTTTACATTAACTCAGTCCTTGCCCAGAGTCTAATTCTTACTTGATAATGTATGGATGTGAGTTAATTGCAACATTTTCAGCTCTGGAAAACCAAATGCTTTATCATAAATCGACTGTCAATTTCTGCGCAAATTTCACTGAAGAATTCTTCTCAGCACATGAGCAAAATTTTACCTTGTTAAGGTTACTCGGTTGATATCCCGAGAATAATTCATAAATAGTAACAGACCTAAAATTTATAAAGAAATAGTATAAAATCCTAATTGTTCCACGTAACGACGAGTGTGTCAAGACATTAAGGAAAATTTTATTTATTGCTTTCAAAGTTAGCACTTCAACTAGATGTGTTTAGTTTTCATTCTCTGTGTCTTAGATGAACGATGATTGAAATACTGTGTAAGCCTGAATAGAACTTTTAATGAAAATGGACATAATTTGGCTTTTAGATTTCAGAATGCTAATATAACAAAAGAGCAATTTCTAATAACACTTTAACAGTAAACACTGAGTACTTCAGAAACTAATTTTTAGCCATTTTAATTAGTGTATTATTTATTTTCAAATCATAATGGATATACGAAGGAGCAGAGCAATGATCAACGTTGGCTTTGAGCTACATAGCCTGCAAGAAAATCTTGGAAGACTTGAAAGAAAATCAATTGTTTAAGAACCTTGTGTATCCGACCATAACTTCTGTCTCGGTCTCTGTCCGTTACACCTGGTCAAATTAAACAATTTTGAAAGCCTTAACGAACGATGAAGAATGTTTCAAGTAACTTTCCGACAATATTCCTCCTATACCAAGGACAAGATCGAAATAGGGCATGTTTGTTGATATTACATTGTAAGAACAGTACTCGAATTCACATTTGAATCAAAAGTGATGAAGCAGAATGGAGGCTCGGGAATTACTCAGTGACGTTCTTACTAAGTACTTGGGCAATAGAAGGAACCCACACTGTAATTCAGTGGTAGTCAATATAGTGCAAAAATTCGAGAAGGTAATATGTTTGAGCGCCTTGAACAGTCTGATTCATTTTTTCTCCAAATGTTTTGGTGATATGATTTGAGGACATTCATCAGGACATCTGAGTGATGATAAGAAGTTATCAGGTCCCCTGGAATTCTATTTTGGTGGTAAACTACTATTGGTCGCTTCATCAAAACATATAATTGGCAATTGGCCGGAAAGAAAGATGTACTAGATGATATTCAGGCTGTCGCAGTCGTCGTTTACATCCTTGATGGTTACTGTATTATTAGTATAAAACTGTTGTGTATGGGAGGTGTCACGGTCAAACATTTTGTCTTACTGGAAACTTCATCTGAGGCTATAAAGACGAAATCCGTTGATTTGCTATCTTAAAAAAAGGTCAGAAAACCGAAATGTTCACTCTAACTACGTGACAGTCGAGTCGTAGCCTGATACGACCGCTGTCAAAGATCTCAGAGAAGCATAAGGTCTCAAAGCAGCACAGACTTGTTTTATGGAACTTGTACTGTAGAAAAGTTAGATTTGCGTCGTTTAACACTAAAGCCAACAACACGTCAAATTTCAATTTTTCTGTACTGTTTAAGCTCGGCTGATTGAGTTTCTTAAAGCCTGAAAATCATCTAGCATCGTGTTTGTAGTCCCTGAGGATGCTATCCAGAATTAGCAGACGGAACGTTAGTCACTGAAATATGCCCTACACAATGTCCTAACTGTATTCAAATAGATATCGCCAAGGATCTACTTTAGAATAAAAAGTAGGTGGGAAAGAAAATATAAGCAAATGGACTCATAATTCCTGTGCAATAAAGAGATTTTTTAATCTTGAATAAAAAATTCGTTTATTATGAAAGCTACATTGCTCACCACTCAAACTCTATATGTTTTACTAATTTTCAATTACACAAGAAAATCTGATTACATGTATTTTCTCGTTGTAATGTGAAATTAATTAACGTGCCGTGTGACTCACATTCGTATTCGACTTTCACATGTGCGAATCTAAGAAAGCTGCCAGAGGTGTCACATGTCGTGTGCTCAGCACATTAGCAGCTGGTTCTGCGTATTGAGAAGTAATTAAGTATCACTTTGTATGCTGCCTTCACAGTGTAAATAGGTGCCTCTGATACTAGACCACTCACGGAGAACCTTGAACAGAAGGTTCCTGACAGATTAAAACTGTGAGCCGGACGGAGACTCGAACTCGGGACCTCTTCCTTTCGCGGACATGTGCTTTACCATGCAAGCTACCCAAGCACGCCTGACTAGCCGTCCTCACACCTTTACTTCCGCCAGTACCTCGTCTCCTACCTTCCAAACTTCACAGAAACTGGGTTCTCGGTCCGGCAAACTATTTCAATCTGCCAGGGATGTTTCATATCAGCGCACATTACGCTACAGAGTGAAAATTTCATTCTAGTAAACTTTAACAGAGTCGTATTGAAGGGAGATGTAGTCCCTGGTTGTCACATAACGACATCCCACACCGAACAACCTATGTAACCAAACATATATTCCTTTGATTTTTGAAATAATAGCATTTACTCTGCCCTCCGTGGAAACTGGAAATTAATTACTAGTTAGATACAGAGAAGGTTACCTGTTACCTAGAACAGTAAACACCAATAATTTGTTTATACTTACCATGCGGTAGTTATGGTTGGCAAGAACAGTACGCAGCTTGTAGACCCCACACCCGAGTATTAAAAGAATCGAATGCCTGTACATAAATTGTCGTATCTCCTGAACAATAACTCGCATAATGATACAAAATGTCAGATACATTCCGTGATATACGTGAAAATCATCCGCAAAATGTGTTGCCAGTAAAAGTAGTGGTAAAGAAGCAAAAAAATAAAACGTCATGCCTGAGGCTGCAAATTCACAACATGGGCGGCGAAAATGTAGAAAACGCAAAACTTTTTTGCTTTCATCATTTTGTAGGAAGTGTCAGCGAGAAAAAGTTTCGTGAAGGTTTGAACTACACATGAAGTATGTTAGAAGTAGCCAAGAGTTCTAATAATACAAATATTGGATGAATGTGGTCTGGATATTTTACGCACCGTGTGTGTTACCTCGACTCAAGACCTATTCCCATTTTATAGCTTTAATACATGACTCATTGTGTTAACCATTTAATGCAACATTATACCCCTTATACGGAGATTATAACAGCATTTTAAAACTTTTAACTCGGTCAATAAATTTTTGTTGCCCCAGGAAGCCGTTAGATAGGCAGCCCGCAAGTGATGTTTGCCGCCGGTTAATCATTTAGTAATACAGATACTGCAGGTTCGAATCCTGCCTCTGGCATGGATGTGTGTGATGTCCTTAGGTTAGTTAGGTTTAAGTAGTTCTAAGTTCTAGGGCACTGATGACCACAGAAGTTAAGTCCCATAGTACTCAGAGCCATTTGAACAATTTTGAACAGATACTGCAATAATTACGAACGATAACCAACCAACACGTGAGTCAAAATATGTAACCTGAATTAAGTGTAAAACTTACTGGTCTCTGACTCATGTTCGATAGAGTGGGAGGCTTTTTATTCCAGGATTTTAGCTTTTCAGATTTAAGTTTATTCTTGTTAATGTTCGAAAATGTAAAATAAAAAATCAACAGAGAAAACACTTGGCTAGGGTGAAAATAGAAGTCAGGAATCGACAAGAATTAACTAATAAAGGTGTCCAGTTCTTTTCCTGAGGCTCCAATCAGCGGCCAGAGTTCAAGTCCCTCTGAACGGAAATCGCAAATGAAAAACGTCAGACATGGACACAAGTAAGGAGTCTTGCAACATTCATCCATTTTCTTTTGTTACTGCACAGCATATTAGCAACGTTGTCGCCAGAGGACAGTGATGGACAAGATGTCATTCAGCAACGTCCCAGGTAAATTCGGTGGACTACAGGTCAAGCGAATAAGCGTAATACGAAGGTGGCAGACGCTGTTCTTGGAAGTAGGTTTGCACAGTCTTCATAAAGTGGACTGGTCATTGTCTGGACGTGTGGAATCGCTGTGTGTGGACACAATCTCATGAAGTAGAACCTTTGCTGATCAGTCCGCATTCTTAGCTGAGTAGTTACGTTATTGCCTGCCCTGCAGCGGTATGGTTGGAGATTTTCTGCGCTCGTGGACTGAGTGTTGTGTTGTCCTCATCAGCATCTCATCATCACCGACATGGAAGTAGCTCAATGTGGCGTCACTGAAATAAGACTTGAAACTCGGCGATCGACCTTCCCCAAATGGGTCCTCACCCTCAACAAAGCCACACGATCATTTCATTTTTTTTTTGCCGTTGTAATAAAGGTAGAAAAAGTAATCCAACTGTAATCATTTCATTTCTGCTGATCAGACTGCCTTCAGTACAAGGCAATCGAGACATGTTCACTGACACGGAAAGTGGCTAGAATGATATACTCTGGTATGAAATGATATAAACAAAGAGTGTTCAGAAAACATTGCTCTCTAGTACAGTGAACATATCGTAGCTAATGAAAATCGTGTCTAGCCAATACTCAAACCTTGGATGTCTGTTTATTGTCAGAATTTCTGAGCGATTGCCTGTGTGTATTGCGTATTGTGTATTGAACCGGGGACCTAGAAATGAAGGAGAGGCTTCGTCCCGCCATGGCCCTCAGTGGTTCACAACCCCACAGCACGACACAGCAGTCCACCCTCCCCACAGCCGCCCCACACCAAACCCAGGGTTATATGATAGCCGGTGCTTTAATTTCATCTCATTACACCTTGACAGCTTTTAGCTTTAGTGACTGCATTTATTTCAGTTCAATGAAATTAATTCAGTTTATTTGTATCCCTAATCCAGCCACAGTTCTCTACCATAACCTCTTCTCCAGAGGTGCTAACATTACACACCCACTGGGTTCAGGTTACGAAGGTTCAGTGATAATTAAGATCTTATTCGAAGCCGGAGGCTTGCTCAAATGGCCTAAGTTTAAGTCTACTGCTCGTGAAACGCGAGGTATATAGGTTTAGAGTTGGTCTCCAACAGGTTTTCATTAGCCGCGACATATGCCTTCAAGGACACCGTGAAGTGTGACTAATTCTGTAACACAAAAGATCGCCTCTCTCCACGCTATTGAGGCCATTTACCGGCCTGTGGCGTTTTTAGTTTGTGGAGAGTGGACGACTATGGAATGAGTTGCGTGCCATCCGTCCATCCCCCCAGAAGACACCGTTGAAGTGTCGACACAGACAGGTCCACAACCAGTGCAAAGTTCCGTTGTCGATTCGTCTTACATACGACGAGTACAGATGTTTAATGCAATAGGAACAAGAACGAGATGTTCCAATAACCCGCTCAGATAACCCTCATGTGTCCAGTGGATCCACAGACTCAATACGCCACCTGAAATCTCACGTGCTGAGGATGTAGTGAATGACATTTACTAGCATGCTGGCTCTTGTTGTGTCTTCTCAGTTTCACTTTCTAGCTCGTTACTGATTTAGCAGTGCGTTCCCTTGTCGCATATAAGACGGCACTACTCTGATTCCGTCTCGATCTTCTTCCTCTAGCCTTAATTACTTGTTGCGGGTCCACTGTCATCCACGTCCTCCAGTATGGATATTGTCGAAACGTTGTTTCTGGGTATTCCAATTATCGTCAACTCTAGTGTATGGTTTAGATGGAGCGACGAAGAACTTCTTTTGTTAAGTGACTTTCGTTAGCTACGATATGTTTGTCACGTAATAAATAATCGCTAATGACGACGTATACAGGGAGATTTCAGGTGCCCCTATTAACGTGTCTTATGTAAAGTGCAACGCCCTCAAATACCACGTGCTAGTTTTCATATTCTTTCGCTCGCTACGTGCAAACTAGGGTCCTGTATAAAAAAAGACAGGACTTTTTTGTACGAAAATTTTGCACTGCGATTTTATCTGCTAGAAGCTGTAGTTTTCGAACTATTCAAGAAATACGTACACAAGTGATGTGCAAAAGCATTTTTCTTGTTTAACTCGAAAGCGCTGGCCTCCAGCGGGTGCGTATCCCAGTACAATATTTATGTTCATTAAATTTTGTAAAAGCGACCTGTTCAACTTTTTCATGGGACTAAAAGCTTGCATGTATCGAGCGAGAGAATATGAAAACGTAGCACATGGTTTCTGAAGGCCTTGTGGGTTGGTTATACCCATAGGTAGGGGCATTTCAGTCACCCTGTATATCTTATATTCCACTAATTTCGATAAACAGTGAGCGTTGTCTTTGCCGACAGATGTTTCCGCTGCTACTCCTGGTGCTGCCCTTGCTGGCGGAGGGTGCTTCCTCTGACAGTGTGGGCTGTGTACTGCAAGATGCCTCCACGGAGTTATTCTACATCACTACCGTAAGTTAGTAGCAGTACAGGAAAGGTATTATACAAGCCCACAATACTTTTATGATTAAACAATATTACAAGCAATTTTTCAATGTATTTATGACAGAAGGAAATTAGATTCATAGTTTATGTAAGACAGTAAAAAAGTAATTGGAAGAAATTGTCACACAAAACGCATTCTTTGCAATCTTTTCCGTAACAGGAGTCAGTAAAACCTGAAGTCAGGAACTGCCTGAGTTGACAGCAATGTCTAAAGGAAAATAACATTTTTAATACACGTGACACATTAGACTGCCCCAGTGTAACGTATACATCAATTTTCTACGTTGTATTGGCTATATATCTATTTCAATTGTACGTGTGTTGTTAAATCCTTTCCTGCGTTCGTCCGTTGAGCTCGTATTCGGTTCTCGTGAACCTGTTAGAGAATTTAGTCTTTAACATAAAACCTATACAGTTTCAGTTGATCAGTGTATTAACGCTCCAACTTATAAGCTGGAATAGTTCATATCACATGCTGTGATTACTGTACTTACAAGCTGTGCCGTGGATCCACAGGAGGAGAAGCCCTGGTACCAGCAATACCAGTACAAGGTACCCGGCCTGTTTGACCTGGGCTGTGTTACTTACGTCCAGTCGCCTGGGGAGACCATGATCGAGATGAACCTTACCGGGAACTTCAGCAAGGTGCCTTTGTAAGTCACTGGAATAACCTGCTTTATGTGAGGCTCGGCATGTTGTAACAATGGCTAGATACTAGTGGACAGCGATAAATACGTGATAATTTATTTATCTTCTTAAGAAGGCTACATTCCTCACTGAGTTAACATAATGCATTCCCCTGACAGCAACGGAAACAGAATTCTGTACCAATGTAAATAAAGTAAGTAAGAGAAGAGATATTCAACCACATGTTGATAGTGATCTCCTAGTGCTTCATCGCAATAAAATCTATTCCAATACAAAAAGGATTTTGTAGACACTTCCGAAATACACATATACCCAGAAGGATTGGCCAAATATTATTGTTTCTTGATAAATGCGATAATATCAAAACAGTTCATACAATTTCTAGAATCTTTGGGTTAGTACACTTTTGTGTATTGTTGTTGTTGTTGTTGTTGTTGTTGTGGTCTTCAGTCCTGAGACTGGTTTGATGCAGCTCTACATGCTACCCTACCCTGTGCAGGTTTCTTCATCTCCCAGTACCTACTGCAACCTACATCCTTCTGATTCTGCTTAATGTATTCATCTCTTGGTCTCCCTCTAAGATTTTTACCCGCCACGCTGCCCTCCAAAGCTAAATTTGTGATCCCTTGATGCCTCAGAACATGTCCTACCAACCGGTCCCTTCCCTCGTCAAGTTGTGCCACAAACTCATCTTCTCCCCAATTCTATTCAATACCTCCTCATTAGTTATGTGACCTACCCATTTAATCTTCAGCATTCTTCTGTAGCACCACATTTCGAAAGCCTCTATTCTCTTCCTGTCCAAACTATTTATTGTCCATGTTTCCATACATGGCTACACTCCATACAAATACTTTCAGAAACGACTTCCTGACACTTAAATCTGTACTCGATGTTAACAAATTTCTCTTCTTCAGAAACGCTTTCCTTGCCATTGCCAGTCTAAATTTATATCTTCTCTACTTCGACCATCATCAGTTATTTTGCTCCCCAAATAGCAAAACTCCTTTACTACTTTAAGCGTCTCATTTCCTAATCTAATTCCCTCAACATCACCCGACTTAATTCGACTACATTCCATTATCCTCGTTTTGCTTTTGTTGATGTTCATCTTATATCCTCCTTTCAAGACACTGTCCATTCCATTCAACTGCTCTTCCAAGTCCTTTGCTGTCTCTGACAGAATTACAATGTCATCGGTGAACCTCAAAGTTTTTATTTCTTATCCATGGATTTTAATACCTACTCCGAATTTTTCTTTTGTTTCCTTTACTGCTTGCTCAATATACAGATTGAATAACGTTGGGGAGAGGCTACAACCCTGTCTCACTCCCTTCCCAACCGCTGTTTCCCTTTCATGCCCCTCGACTCTTGTAACCGACATCTGGTTTCTGTACAAATTGTAAATAGCCTTTCGCTCCCTGTATTTTACCCCTGCCACCTTTGGAATTTGGAAGAGAGTATTCCAGTCAACATTGTCAGAAGCTTTCTCTAAGTCTACAAATGCTAGAAACGTAGGTTTGCCTTTCCTTAATCTTTCTTCTAAGATAAGAGTCAGTATTGCCTCACTTGTTCCAATATTTCTACGGAATCCAAACTGATCTTCCCCGATGTTAGCTTCTACCAGTTTCTCCATTCGTCTGTAAAGAATTCGTGTTAGTATTTTGCAGCTGTGACTTATTAAACTGATAGTTCGGTGATTTTCACATCTGTCAGCACCTGCTTTCTTTGGGATTGGAATTATTATATTCTTCTTGAAGTCTGAGGGTACTTCACCTGTCTCATACATCTTCCTCACCAGATGGTAGAGTTTTGTCAGGACTGGCTCTCCCAAGGCCGTCAGTAGTTCTAATGGAATGTTGTCTACTCCCGTGGCCTTGTTTCGGCTCAGGTCTTTCAGTGCTCTGTCAAACACTTCACGCAGTATCATATCTCCCATTTCACCTTCATTTACATTCTCTTCAATTTCTATAATATTGTCCTCAAGTACATGTATATACCCTCTATATACTCCTTCCATCTTTCTGTTTTCCCTTCTTTAATTAGAACTGGGTTTACATTTCAGCTCTTGATATTCATACAAGTGGTTCTCTTTTCTCCAAAGGTCTTTTTAATTTTCCTGTAGGCTGTATCTATCTTACCCCTGATGAGATAAGCCTCTACATCCTTACATTTGTCCACTAGCCATCCCTGCTTAGCCATTTTGCACTTCCTGTCGATCTCATTTTTGAGACGTTTGTATCCCTTTTTGCCTGCTTCATGTATTGCCTGCTTGTGTATTAACAGTTTTAATTTGCCATTAGGTCTCGGTCTGTGTGTTTAATTTTCTTGCTCACTCAATGAGTAGAATTTATATAAAAAGAATATGCTGCTAACTGCAAGTTAAACACCAAATAATAAAAATGTTAATCCGTTCACAAGGACATGGCGTATAGATATTTAACAAGTTTTTTGTTTGTCAGCTCTTGACATTATGTTCCTATGGGACAGTTGGTAATATAAGTAGTTCTTTTCAGAGACTGGTTGTCACTTATAGTTTACGAAGTATAATTTGCTATAAGGGCTACTCCATCCGTTGATTGCTAAACGCTTCTAAAAATATATCGAACTGTGTGCAGTCTTGAGAGACACAGTTCTCTTTACCGGAATTTTCAATGTTTGCAACACTTCTAAAGCAGCTGTCTGTATCTTCAACCGAACAATTGAATGATGGCTGTAATAACGAGGACGACTGTAAATTTTTCTGATACAGTATCCTCATTCTTGTGTTGTTTTTTGTTTTGTTGATTTAAGTTCTTTACCTTGTAATACTTTCCTTTCCTTATTACTTTAGATTTTCTTAATAAGCATCAAACTGCGAACGACTTGACTGCATCTTACAACGATTGAAAGTACTTCGATCCGGTGATTGTACAGATAAATTCACGCTGAGACGCATTCTGAACGTGAATCACAGTTATGCAGGAGCCATGATGTTACACAGCAAATATATCACCAAAATAGGGCCTACTTTTCTATATTTTTGAAATTCACAGGTTTTACAGCCGATAAACATGGTGTATCAGTAAACTGAAACACGCCATTAAGTTCACCATTCAGAGAGGCAGCAGGCGAAAACTCAATGTATGTTAGAATTACAGAATGAATCTAAAAGTCAGAGGTGGAGTGATCACAGTTCTGAAATTCGAAGGATAGCAAACCTGCATGTAGGACAGCGTTATCCGTTCGTCCAGGTATGTGGCACAAGTACAGTATGGCTTGTTACGAGTGATTCTGTGAACTTGCGGTAGGACAGATATTGGCATAACCTGCTGTCCTGCTCTGACGATTAGAGAATTATTTGCGGAGAGCAAATTCGGGTTTCTGTTTCGGTGCAGTGTGCCATTTTAAGCTGCCACACCTTGAAAACTACATATGGGATGATGTAATTCTTGATTCTGTTTCTAAATTCATAAACTGTTATAAAGAATCACATAAAATATAATAAAACACCAATTGTTTGCAGCACTGGCTGGAAGGACTTCGGAAAACGTTGGAGCCAATTTCAACGAGAAGGCTGCGCCCTAGCAATAATTTCAGAATTTACCACAGACAATATCAGTATATTGCACATGAGTGAGATATATACATTTAAACTTACTAGTATTGCTCTCTTTTTTTCAGCTTTCCCCTTAACTGCGTTGCGTCAGCCACAGGAAATGGAAACAGGATAGACAAGGTCTACGAAGGCGTATGTAAGGGCAAATTCATACTTTCATAAATGTAAGCTAGTTTTCTAGAACTGCAGAGCCTTTTTTCGTGGTTGGCAGAACAGGACACACGTGTTACTCTTAGAACTTAACAAACTCATTTGTTTTTGAGTTACCTTACTCTTGTGGAGGAGCTAGACATAGACATTTTTATCTATTTCTCTTTCCAGGGAAATCTCTACTGAGCGGACCGTATAACATAGTGTACTCACATGAGGATTTCATCATGGACCGCTACTGTTTTCTGGGATATGGTTAGTCTCTCTCATCTTCTTCCATTAATCATTTCTACTGTGTTGTGTGTGTCGTGAACGAACTATTACGGTGGTTTTTCATTTTCGATGTGTGTGATGGAAATTCAGTTTGTCGATTCATTTCATACTTTGCACGTGTATTAAGATGACGGCTACTGGGAGGTATTCAACGTCCGAAGCAATCACTATCCGTAACGACATTACAAAACTCATGTACACAAAAACGGGACATATTAGATCTCAAATCACCGACAATAACACCCCCGTAAGATTGCTCGAGGGATTCTGCGTGCGTCTCACCAGCTATTGTTTTAACTTCTATGTTGCATTAGAGGTCTCTTTTCTTTAAAACACATTTTCGCAGTTCCTTTTACCTTAAAAGACAGTTTTCGCAGTTCCATTAAGACGCACGCAATCATAACAAAAAGTCGTTGAATTTTTGTATGGCCTAATCAGCCAAATTTCTATCCTTTTCGTTGCCTACTGAATCTCTTCCCCTTCAAACGTAGTGTAGTAGTAACACTATTTCCAGAATGATCATATTCACGTTTATTCTGAACGCTGGAACCATTTTCGAAACTTCATATTTATTCAACTACAAATACTAAATGAAAAGAGGAAGTTTCAAATTTTTTTTTCGTAGTGTTCGATATCAATTTAAAACTTTCATCCTCTAACATACGCGGTCGGCCTATGCTTCTTCCTTTGCACACACTCCGAGTCGCTTTTATTATTTATTATTTTGAGCTTTTCCTCATTACAGAGGCTTATCTCCAACATAATAATATACTTGGAAATTACAGTGCAAACAATCTACGTTCTTAAACTATATTCTCAAAATATTCCTCCAGGTGTTTCGATCTTGTGTGTCTTCTTCCTCTGCGCCCATTCTCCTCATTGTGTGCTGTACATTTTGGAGCCAGGTGGTCATAGGTCGTCCTCTCCTTCTTCTCCCCTCCGGTTCCCACTCCAGTATCAATTTTGGTGTTCTGGTTTTCTCCATTCGTCGTACATGCCCGTACCACCGTAATTTCTTCCTATCCATTACGTCATATATTCTTTCTTTTATTTCCATTCTCCTTATTACTTCGGTGTTCCTTATCTTTTCTTTCCTGGAGATTCTTGCCGATCTTCTCCAAAAGTCCATCTCTAGAGCTTGTAATTTTTTAATGTGCTTCATGTTAATTGTCCAGGTCTCCGTTCCATACAGAACCACACTCTCTAATATGGCTTTGTATATTAATTTTTTAGTTCTGCTCATTACATTCCTGCTCCATAAGACTGAGTTAAGCATCCCAATGACCCTCCGTCCGCTACTAATTCTTTTATTGATTTCTGACTCTGATTTTCCCTCGATTTCTAAAATGGATCCCAAATAAGAGAAAGTGTTTATCTATTGATTTTCTTTCCTTCAATGTATACCTCATCTGAATCATTAGTCAAGTATTCTGTTTTTTGGTACTTAATCTTCAAACCCCAAGTTTTGTATGCTACTGCTAGTTGATTGCACATATAGTTAGCATCCTCCCCATTATGTGCTACGACTACTTGATCATCAGCAAATAATAAATGATGTAGATAGACTCCATCTCTTATTTCTAACCCCATACTATTACATTTACGAGACCATGTTCTAAGGCTAATATCTATATAGGTTTTAAATAATGATGGTGACATGGGACAGCTCTGTAAAATGCCTTTGCTTGTTCTAAATTTCTGTGAAAGTTTATTACCAACTTCCACTTGGCAAATGTTATCTTTATACATCGGTTGTATTATTTTAATCAAGGAAGGGTTTATGTTTGCCATATGTAGTGCTCTCCAAAGTAAATTTCGTCCTCTAACATACGCGGTTGGCCTATGGTTCTTCCTTTGCACACACTCCCAGTCTCTTTATATTGCTTAAACCAACGGCTAATGCTTTTGTGAGTTGGAGGTCGAACACCGAATCTGGTGCGAAATGCTCGCTGCGCTGGTGTTTGTGACTCACTTTTCGCAAACTCAAGAACGCAGAAAACCTTGTGCGCCATAGTCGCCATCCGACTCGCAACTGACAATGAAACGGAACGACGGTCCTATGCCGTGCGAACTCTACCGGCCGCTTTTGAAACCATCACAGCCCGCCCGTCGCCGCCCACCACAAATTGAAACTTCCTTTTTTCATTAGCGCAAAGCTTGTTCATTTTGGATTTGTACCTGAATACAAACGAATTTTTGAAAGTGGTTCCATCATTCAGAATAACCCTGTACAACGATAGCAAACACCTCTTGTCACATGATGTTAACACTTTCACATGACTTTCGGCATCGATCTGCAGACCAGTTTCACTGACAGAGAGGAGCAAGCTGGCTCAAAACGACATCCAGCCATTCATGTTTTGGACTTTTACATCTCCCTAAATCTCTTAAAACAAATGCCGGAATAATTCATTTGAAACAGACTTTGCCGGTTTTTCCAGTTCTTCTCCAGTCCGAACTTATGACAGGTTCGAAAAGACGCTAAATTTAATTTTTATTTCTTACGTTCAAAGCCTTTTTCAGTTAAAGATTTCTTGCTCGCACGATTGTAGTAGCATGAGATAATTTAGGTGAGATTTGGGAAACATTATTGTATTATTCTAGTCAGTTCACCCTGGCAGTAACTTCAGTCTGAAAGAGCATTCATTACATCAGTAGCTGTAAGGAAATCTACGATAATCTGCAGCATTTGCACATGCTATAAGGATACATGACACATTTAATCCTGTCCGTCAATTAACCGGTTGAGAACTGCATAAAGCGAATGTTTCTGTTACAGAAGTGGCTCAAATCTTCACAACTGTCAAGGAACCCAGCGACAAGTTGATGGAGATGATATGGGAAATTGTCGGTAATCACAGTGAAGTGGACAGATCTAAGTTTCAAAAAGTGGTCTGTTAATGCTGTACTCATGGTAAAAACTATTAACGTAGTACATTTTGATATCGTTTTTATTTCTCACCCTAAAGTTAAATTTCATTTTCCATAGAAACAGCTAATTAATGTTGTTAAATAGGAAGTATATTTATTTACCATTGAAAGGATATGTTATTAAACACAATTTCTCACTTAACATATTTCAGACTCGTATGTAGTTTGAGAAAAAGATTAAAACAAGTGGCATCCAGGACACGGTCTGGGAAATTTATTTCTACGTACAGATAAAGAGAATGTACGCCAAAACGAACAACTTAAGATACGGTGGTATCTGCTGTAAATGCGTAATTTTTTTAGTATGTTATGGTTTCTATGTTACTAGCCTTAGTCAGTTTTATCTATGGTTCAATCTAAGAAGTTAACGAATGACAAACCTGTTGACAAAAAAAAGGTTGTGTACCCGCTTTGGGGAACCTTTCGAAACTGTCTTCCATGTTCTAGAAGCCTTTGGTCAAGTGTAACAGCTCTTACAGAACAAATGCACTTCCTGCTTCAGTAAACAAATTTCGAACTATGGCAGTTGTAACAAAGTTTCAGGAATTAAATATATGGAAAAGTGTACTTCATAGCGTTGTCATTTCTCTTTCCCCTACCATGCCGAGACTAAGGCACATATTGAGGAAACGAGGATTTAACGGTTCCTACTTCCTGATGGGAAGTACTTTCTATCCATGTACTTTATCTTTTATCGTTGGTCTACGACATAAAGCTCACTTTTGCAACGTGTTAACTTCCGTATCTCAACAACTGAGCTATACATACTGATTTAACAAGATCACCCAAAACTTTTTAACTGCTGAACTTTGCATTAACTGCACTCTGCACACATCTGTGGCTCCATCATGTCTCAATACAGCAAAGGAATCTCACCTCTGGCCGGAGCTTATCCTCATTGCAGTTACACAGCACTTTACTTCGCGTCAACGAAGGCATAAACATTTTGATACATCCAACAGGACAAAATATAATACAGAATCGTTATCAAAATTGTTATTCTCAGGCTCAGAGACGGTAGAAAAAATACGTGTGCGCTTGTCAGAGGAACGATGGCCTTCGATGCACTGCAGATGGCGACCAGACACTCGAGAGCGCGGTTGGCGTAACGCATTCTTCCAGTGATTAGCCGTTACACGACACTAAAAACACAGTTTCTGTAGGTTATTTTCGAACATATATTTCAACACAAAATAAAACTTGTTAAACGATGAGTACATACTTCTCGTCTACGGTTGCAAGCAATTGGTGTCACGACTGGGATTGTGTGGTGCGCTGCATGCGCTGTAAACATGTGTAGCTTGAAACTCTATAGAGAGTATAAGTACTCATAAGCGTAGTGATTAAAACATTTCGACGTCGTCTTCCCAACAATAGACAAATCATATAGACAGTAATGCACTGCACTAATGAATAACAGCTGTATACTATATTCTTCATAGTGTCATTTCAGAAGACAGAATGATTTGTGCATAACATTGTGGCACAAGGCATCATAAAAAAATGTTTGCGCATTAAATTTTAATTTTGATCAGTATCTTATAAATCAAGTCACATGTTAATATTAAATAAGCATATGGCTGTTGCACCCTCAAAGAAAACGACTCTAGTAAGTCACTGCTTCGTTCTTGCGTACATCACTTCTTTATTTTCATGACTATTTTATATCCACGAATTAATCAAAATTTTCGTCTCCGTGCATCTTGTCCTCAGTAATTTATCTAGCAGCTTTAATATTCGTTTACTTCTAAAAGTTTTCGGGTGCTATTTCGCCACCTAGTTCCGTGTTAACTACTTCTGGAACACATAACTCATGTCGCACACTCTTGCCCATTCTTCTGGTGTTAGCGTTCCACAGACCTTCCTTCCTCTCACGTTGCTTCTGACGACTCAAGTTACAAGCTATTTCCATTCAACAGAGTTCTTAACGCTTCGCATTTCTTCTCTGCTTTTATACAATATACGTATCACTTCCACAGTAACCTGCGCTCTAAGAAATTTTTTCTCAATTCTATATCATTATTTCATTCCTGTCAATTTCTCTTTTGGATTGATTTACGTGAGTCACTCCACCTCTTGCTCCATGCTTACCTTGCTCATACTGAGTACTGTTTCCTCTTGAAGTAACCATTTTTGAATTCCCTTCAATATCTTGTTTCGTTGCTTTCCACTACAGGCTACTGCATGGATCTGTAAACTTGTTCAAATGTTCAAATGGCTCTGAGCACTATGGGACTCAACATCTTACGTCATAAGTCCCCTAGAACTTAGAACTACTTAAACCTAACTAACCTAAGGACATCACACACACCCATGCCCGAGGCAGGATTCGAACCTGCGACCGTAGCAGTCCCGCGGTTCCGGACTGCAGCGCCAGAACCGCACGGCCACCACGGGCGGCTGTAAACTTGTTCCGTGCTATTCTACGAGGCTTTAAGGTCCACATCTGACTTATTTCAACTACATCATTATGGTCGGTTTCGTTGTGTAATGCGTAATGATTAATACATTTCCAGATAGTTAACGTATTCTTGCACAATCCGCTCGTTAAATGGGGAAATAAATACCATCTTTGAGCTGCTATTTTAGTATACTCTAGAGCCACATTTTAATTGTTAGATAGAAGATTAAAAGGAACACTACAAAAGCTGGATACTTAGAACAGGAGACTCCACTGTTGCAGGTCACATACTTAAAAAAAGCCCGTGGGTACAAGGCGCAACATCTCCATAAAAGAAGACAGATGAACTATCTTGCAGTAATAGAAATTAATGCACATATGTGCATATGCCCAAGGTAGTACTATACGACCAAACACAGTTCCCTAACTCGCCACTGCAAACTGCAGACGCTACTCACAACCCCATCCACGACGTGTTGTAAATTACCCCTCACACTCACATATCCCATCTTTTCCGTATTTCAGTTGCTATAATTTCTCCTAAATTACCCCTCACACTCACATATCCCACTTTTTCCGTATTTCAGTTGCTATAATTTCTCCTAAATTACCCCTCACACTCACATATCCCAGTTTTTCCGTATTTCAGTTGCTGTAATTTCTCTCATCATGTTAAAAAATTTTACTTTGTATAATCATATTTGCTTCACTTACTTGCTTAATTTCACTTTTGTATCTAAGCTGCTTATTATTTAGGACCTGTTACGGACAAGAGCATTTTATTCATCGCCAGACTTGGAAATGTCACCAACATTTATTGTTCAATTTATTTTCTTCTAAGAACGATTATCATAAATTGTTGTCTTTTTAATTTGTAAATGTATCAAATTTCTTATTTAAACAATCTTCCTCTCGTTTTATTCCTACGTCTAACAGTAATATGTTTCATCTTTGGAAACAAAGATACTCACTAGATGCACAAGCTTAAAATCTTTGATGCTACGAAAAATTCACTCAACCACATATTTATCTTTGTACCTGATGAAGACGTAACAGCCGAAAACCGGTTTCTGAAAGATATAATAAATGTTGTAGTATGTTACATCCCTGTCGCTTGAGTTTTCCGTCATAGTGTATAAAATATTCTACCAAGAACTGACGGAACATTCTTAATCGCATATTTCGTACAAATCCGAAAACATGGTATAGAGGCTCGTCGGAAACACGAACAAAGCAAAAGGGAAAAAAAGAGAAGACAAGAGAAGAGAATGGTATGTCAGGTAAGTCTTTTTTTACGGCGAAATCAATACATCTACATCTACATCCATACTCCGCAAGCCACCTGACGGTATGTGGTGGAGGCTACTATGAGTATCTCTATCGTGGAAAGAAAGATTGTCGGTATGCCTCTGTGTGGGCTCTAATCTCTCTGATTTTATCCTCATGGTCTCTTCACGAGATATACGAAGGAGGCAGCGATATACTGCTTGACTCCTCGGTGAAGGTACTTCAACAAAAGCCCGTACCGAGCTACTGAGCGTCTCTCTTGCAGAGTCTTCCGCTGGAGTTTACCTATCATCTACGTAACGCTTTCGCGATTACTAAATGATCCAGTAACGAAGCGCGCTGCTCTCCGTTGGACCTTCTGTATCTCTTCTATCAACCCTATCTGGTACGGATCCCACACCGGTGATCAGTATTCAAGCAGTGGGCGAACAAGTGTACTGTAACCTACTTCTTTTGTTTTCGGACTCCATTTCCTTAGGATTCTTCCAATTAATCTCAGTCTGGCATCATCTTTACCGACAATTAATTTAATATGGTCATTCCATTTTAAATCACTCCTAATGCCTACTCCCAAATAATTTATGGAATTAACTGCTTCCATTTGCTGACCTGCTGTATTGTAGCTAAATGATGAAGTATCTTTCTTTCTATGTATTCGCAGCACATTACACTTGTCTACATTGAGATTCAATTGCCATTCCCTGCACCACGCGTCAATTCGTTGCAGATCCTCCTGCATTTCAGTACAATTTTCTATTGTTACAACCTCTCGATGCACTACAGCATCATCCGCAAAAAGCCTCAGTGAACTTCCGATGTTATCCACAAGGTCATTTATATATATTGTGAATAGCAACCGTCCTACAACACTGCCCTGTGGCACACCTGAAATCACTCTTATTTCGGAAGACTTATCTCCATTGGGAATGAAATGCTGCGTTCTGTTATCTAGGAACTTTTCAATGCAATCACACAATTGGTCTGATAGTCCATATGCTCTTACTTTGTTCATTAAAATACTGTGGGGAACTATATAGAACGCCTTGCGGAAGTGAAGAAACACAGCATCTACCTGGGAACCCGTATCTACGGCCCTCTGAGTCTCGTGGACGAATAGCGCGAGCTGGGTTTGACAACACTGCTGTTACATTGGTGGAAATACAAAAAAGAACGAAAGAAAGGATCGAAGCCAAATGCCTCCGTTTCAGTCTTTAATGTAGAATTGCCGAATAGTAGTAACAGATTTTCAGTTAACACAATCTATGCTCATACTGTATTATAAGAGATTATATAATACTTGTATAAGTAAATGTTATCACACTTCTTAAATGAAACAACTTGGAAGTTGTAACATACCATAAATTCACTTTACGCTCACAGTAAGAGGACAGACAAAGGTAAGTGAATTCTATCATTGTTTCTTGACTCGCATACTGAAAGTTGGTATGTACCTGTCGTGTCTTCATTGCTACTGTTTGTAATACTTATAGTGTGTTACAATGTTCCTGTACATATTGCGTCAATGCAAAAAGCACAAGCAGATAGTGCCTAGAATGACCGACGCTTATTGTTATTAACTTAATATCATTTTGTGTCAGTCTAAAAGGCTTCACTGGCGATTCACGTTGTAACGTACCTAGAAGAACTGCACTAACAAACTTATGGTCAGCTGTGTATATGTAATGTACAGCTGTGCTAATGAGCCATCTATACGTGTCGTATATGTCATGCTGAGGTGTCTGCCGCTGCACACAAAGTTCTAAGTAACAGCAACGAACGTAGACCACGAAGCCGTTAACGGGAAGGTCTACGAGAAAGTAAGGATATCCACCGTATTTTGTTACGAGGAGTCTGAAACTCTTCACATAAGATCACGTGTTATACTTCAATTCTCATTGATTTGTAGTGAATAACTTACACTCACTTGAACGAAGCATTACAAACTGAGTACATAATTAAGTACGAGGTGGAGCAGCTGCAAGAATGGAATACACACTGATCAACTTGAAAATTATGACTACCGACCAGTTACCGATATCAGCCCGTCCAGGCAATAAAAGTGTCACCTGGCGAGGAGTCACTGCTAGCCATGCACACGCACGGTTCTTGTAGTAGCAGAGAGCGCGCTGTCTGTGTGTACAATGGAGGAGAAGTGTGAGCTGCCTGAGTCTGACTGAGGGCAGACTGCGATGGCCCGGAGGCTCGGCACCAGCATTTCGGAAACTGCTCGATTTGTTTGGTGTTCGTAGGCTGCTGTGATGATTGTCTTCAACACGAGGCGAAGCCAAGGTGAAACCTCGTCCAGACATCTTGGGATTGAGCGGCCACACGTCGATACACTCTGTCGAACCATTGTGGACTCGACTGTCGTACGCTGGGCAGACTGGTAAAACAGGACAGGTGGCGAATAGTGGCGGAACTAACAGCAAGCTTTAATGCTGGGCGGAGTACAAATGCGTCTGAACACACAGTGCAGCGGCGCTGCACCCTGGCGAATGGCAGATCGTTGCGTGGTCTGATGAATCCTGATACCTTCTTCTCATGCCGATGGGAGGGCGCGAGTCCATCATTTTCCAGGGAACAGCTCATTGACACTTGCACAGCACGTCGGAGACAAGCTGGCAGTGGGTCTCTTATTCTCTGCGGAACATTCGTGCGGGCCTCCATGGGTCCAGTGGACCCCGTGGGAAACACCATGATGATCAACAGGCACCGCACGCAGGTTGCACACAAAGTACACCCTTTCATATAGATCATGTTCCCGACGGCAGTGACATTCTTCGACAAGGTAACGTGCCATGTCACAAGCCCTGAAGTGTAGTGTTGTGGTTCGAAGAACCCAGTGGCCATTTCTAATAGATACGCTTCCCCCCCCCCCCCCCCCAACTCGCCAGATCTGAATGCGATCGAACACATATGGGATGTGACTGAACGTGGCGTCAGAGCTCATCACCCCCCTCCCCGGAAATTACGGAAACTAGGTGACTTGTGCGTGCAGATGTGGTTCCAGCTCCCTCCAGCGACCTGCGAAGACCTCAATGCTTCCATGCCACGACGCGTCGCTGCTGTTACCCGTGCCAAAGGTAGGTACACCGGCTATTAGGTATGGGTCATAATGTTCTGGCTAATCAGTGTACAAAGGTAATAATTTGTATTATTACACAGTAAACTTCCATTTTCATCATGCAGTTTTTTTTATTACTTAAGACGGCTCTGAGCACTATGGGACTTAACATCTGTGGTCATGAGTCCCCTAGAACGTAGAACTACTTAAACCTAACCAACCTAAGGACATCACACACATCCATGCCCGAGGCAGGATTCGAACCTGCGACCGTAGTGGTCACGCGGTTCCAGACTGAAGAGCCTAGAATTGCACGGCTACACCGGCCGGCTTATTACATAAGAACCAAAAATTGCGAAACTAGTTGTTCTATGGGTGGATTTACAGAAAAACAAGAAAATGTATATTACAGTCATAGAATTGGTGTAGGCTTTAGACTGTGAGGTTCTTTTTGCAAAACAACGGCTAATGGAAGTTACAGGTTGGTAGATGAAGGGATGCATGGAACAAAAATTTTACAGTAAGACAAGGCTTATTAATGGAAACGGGTTCAATGTAGCTAAGTGGTGTTAAATTAAATATGGCAACGTGAGAAATGTGTCATGACAAATGAACGTTTCTACTGAGTTAACATTTACCAAACAAAATTAAAACTTACCATCCTCGAAGACCTATATTTAACTGTCAATAATTTATAACAGAAATGATACAGTAAACAAACAGAAGCAATCATGTCACTATTTCTGAAGCAAAGCGGGGTAAGGCTAAAAAGTAACAGCTATCTTTGACAGAATATAAATTTTCTTGTTTTGTCTTCACCGTTTTGAGCATTTTGATGACTTCCTTTAGCCTTTCTTCACTGGTTCTTATCTTTCCATCATGACATTTCAACTACAGTCAGCACCGTGCGTAGTGGTACTGTATGCCCTAAACTTTGTCTATTCCCACAATGTTTCCATTTGCAGTTCCTACTGTCTCTAATTTAGCACTACCTTGGCGGCGTAGGAGGAGTCGTACGAAAGTGTCTACTTTCCTGTAATACTTCTTCGTAGATCATCATTTTGTATTTTGTCTTCAAGTTAATTCATTCAAATTACTTTACGTCACCAAATTTAAAACGCTGTCAGTTTCTCCTTTTATGATTATATCACTGTCCACATTCATTTCGACATAATTATTTTAAAAACTTCATCACTTCCCTGTCTGTATTTAACGGTAGAACAACCCTTGTCTCAGAGACGATATCAGTCTGCTTCTTCCACCACTCTCGCTTCAGCCATCGTGTGTATTCTATTCTTGCTACAGAGATTCTGTCTTCCTATCGTATATCACTTCTTCTCTCTCTGAGTCTTTCGAAATTTTCATGCTACACAAATTCGTGTTATCTTTAGGCGAGTCTCTCTTTTGTCTCTGGTCTGATGCCACACATACACAACGTATAACAAAACATTCCAGCTAGATAACCAGTCCCCGAAGGATTGTCACCTGCATGATGTTCGTCCTCCGTATCGGCACGCCACTTGAAACCAACTCTACAAAAGGGAACTGTTAGGACAGAAATTGTTACGACAGTCCTGACAGTTGAAATGCACATTTCCGAATACCAGAACGTACCGAACGGGGCGATGCAAACGACACTGCTGTGAGTAGGCATAGACGGTGTCCTAAGAGGGGACAGTGTCTTTTGGGTATGACCCCTTAGCGGTCTGACAAGTTTCTGTCCAGAATATTTCGGTGGCGCCTATAACCAGTCAGCCCTTTAGTCTGTCTTTAGCGGAAGCATCGTCCAGACTTACGATTGCACTAGTGGACATGCCGTAGTTGGAATCTTCGGCAATCGGTATGAAGCGGCAGCATGCCCTGGGTGCAACTACAGCAGTTGTGGGCTAGACCAGTAGCGTAGTTATCGACGGTCAGTTCGTACAGACACAGACCCAAACTATACGAGAGGTAGTAATAAAGTTTTGATATTCACCTGACAAATATAGTTAATTATTGTTTGTTTGCTGGTATACAGAGTGGTCGGTCCATTGATAGTGACCGGGCCAAATATCTCACGAAATAAGCGTCAAACGAAAAAATTGTCTAGCTTGAAGGGGGAAACCAGATGGCGCTATGGTTGGCCCGCTAGATGGCGCTGCCATAGGTCAAACGGATATCAACTGCGTTTCTTTTTCTAAATAGAAACCCCCAGCCTTTATTACATATTCGTGTAGTACGTAAAGAAATATGAATGTTTTAGTTGGACCACTTTTTTCGCTTTGTGGTAGATGGCGCTGTAATAGTCACAAACATATGGCTCTCTGAGAACGCATGGTGTTACTGCGTGATTACCTGTAAATACCGCATTAATGCAATAAATGCTCAAAATGATGTCCGTCAACCTCAATGCATTTAGCAATACGTGTAACGACATTCCTCTCAACAGCGAGTAGTTCGTACATCTCCATGGTGACGTAAATATCACTACTACACACTGTTGACTGCATGTGTTTTTTTATAGATTACCACTATCTCCCTTTAACTTTACAGCTGTGTGTACTAAAATATAAACGTTTTGCTTGCTATTTATATCTGACCTAGAGCGGCTGGTATCAGATGTCACTCGCTTAAAATTATCAGGTCAAAGTAATTGTCAATCTCCTGTATCACCGTTCGAATGATTAGGCTTCTGATTTTAGGCCTCACATACGATGATTACACACCCATTCAAATACAAGATGATTCCATGATGATGTTACAAACTTTCAGGGATGATGGAGAAACGTAAAGGTATCAGTTTGAGGAAACGATCGAGTCGAGGGTTATAACCGAAACTGTGAAATACATGGACCGGTACTGTCGCTGCTAAGATTATAGGGTGAGCCACATTCATAAGTGGTAGTCAGAACCAAAAGAAGAAAAAAGAATTGTCTAGTAAATACGGACTCAAAAATTCATACCTTACGAGTTATGAGCACTTCTTCATCTACTCTGAGACACATTTCTTCCACTGCAAGCTCTATGATTTCTATATTTTTAGAGACCGTAGTATTGCCCAAAACAAGGAAGTCCATTAAATATGGGATTTAAAATGCCTATATTAAGAGCTATGGGCACTTGTTCAGTAGAAGATATGTGTTTCATACTATCGAAGATGAACAAGTGATCATATCCCTCAAGGTATGTAGAGTTCTCGTTTACCAGACATTGTTTCCCTGTTTTTGTTCATACTACTACGTCTAAAATTTCCCTTTCCGCCATTGTTAGCACCAACAGTGCCTTTACGTGTATTCCAGTCAGTGATATGACAACAATTTTCGCTTATAAGTTTCGCTTCGGTCGTTTCCAGACTAGAAGCCCTAAGCTCAGACATATACATTATCTTCCTCCATCGTCCCTAAATGTTTGTGGCATCATTACCGAGTCATCATGTATAAACAAAGATAACGGAGGTGTACGGTTTATATCTTCATTCAGTTTGGCAGTTGTAAAGACATCCACAACTGTATCCAAATGATCCATTGGTGAGCATGGTTCGGAACTGAATTAATGATACTATCAGATTTTGGACAACGCAGACAATGTATCCTGTATGGGAAGTTGTTTACGGCTATGTTCGAAAAATAATTAATATATCCCCTTCAGGATACAAATGACAGAGATGGAAGAAACGTGGCGTACTTCGACGTAAGGTAATAGTAGTCTGAAGAGAATATTTAGTTTTTGTAGATATGAATAACTCACTTCTTGTAGCTTAATACCCTGGCAGCTGTTGAAACTGACGACGTCAAGTTTCAGTGCATGCGTTACAACACCGCACTCTCTAATATTCCTGCTATCCACAATAGCATTAGGGATGAAGTTACAACTCAATTAACCTGTTCCTCCTCTTTCTCTGCTTTTTCGACTTCAAGCAACGGCATTCGAACTATACCGCGGATACCATGCAGTGGATTGTGCATTTGTTTTCGAGATTTTATTACCAGTGTCGATGCACAGACACAGTCACTTCAGGAACACGTATCTCACGTCCCTTGTTCAGTCAAGATCTCATGCAGTGCGCATTTCCGACCACCCTTCCTTATATCAAACAAAGAGGCTCTCTTCGTGAACAGCCTGCACAGTTTTGACGCTGTATAACTGAGCCAGCGTATTATTACAGTGGAGAGTAATGGAAAGGAGCAATGCATAGCTCAGTAGCCACTAAACTAATGAACGAATCTTACTACACTAGCATGACCGCTCTGATCGCAGGTTCGTATCCTGCCTTGGGCATGGATGTGTATCCTGTCCTTAGGTTAGTTAGGTTTAAGTAGTTCTAAGTTCTAAGGGACTGAAGACCTTAGAAGTTAAGTCCCATAGTGCTCAGAGCCATTTTTTTTACTACACTAACTCACTCCTCGCCCAGACCATTCTAATTACTTGATACAGTATGGGTGTGAGTTAATTCCAACATATGTTAAGCTATGGAAAACTAAATTCTTTATCAAAAAGATAATGTGAATGAAAGCTTTCTAGGAATTTCACTGAAGAGTTCTTCTCGGCACATGAGCCGGATTTAAATTAGTTTAAGGTACTCGGTTGATATCCTGAGAACAATCCATAAATAACACCAGATGTCAAATTATAAAAGAAAGAATACAAAATCGTATTCAATGAAATGACGATTGTATCAAGACTTTTTAGAGGAACTGGTATTTATTGAGTTTAAAGTGTGGATCTGAAGGACGTGTGCTAAGTTATCGTTCATTAAATCTTAAATGAACGATAAATGAAACACTGTTTATGCATGAAATGCAATTTAAATAAAAAGGCACATAACTTGGCTTTTAGTTTGCTGAATTCTAATATAACAATACAACCATTTCAAACAAAATTTTTACAATTAACATTGAATACTTCAGAAACTAATTTGTAGCCATTCTAATTAGAATACTATTTGTTTTACTAATATAATGAATACACAAGATAGTAGGGCAAGGAACCAAGTTGGCTTCAAGCTAACAGCCTGTCTGAAAATCTAGGAAATGTTGAGAGAAAACAAGTTGTTCAAGAACCTTGTGCAATGCACAGTAAATTCTATTTCAAATTCTGCCCATTACATCTGGTAAAATGAACCACATTTTGATAGCTTTAACAAACGACGAAAAATGTTTCAAGTAACTCTCGGACAAAATCCATCATCTGTCAAGGACAAAACCGAAATATGGCATGTTTGTTGATATGACACTGAAAAACCGATACTCGGTTTTACCGTTGAGTCGAAAGTGATGGACCGAAAGCGAGGCTCAGGAATTATTCAATGACGTTCTTACTAAGTATGTGGACTAAGAAAGGACCCACACTGCAATTCAGTTGTAGTCAATATATTGGAAAACTGAAGGCGATATTCCGTTGGAGCATCTTGAACATTCGCATTCATTTATTCCCACAATACTGTACTCATGTTATTTGAGCACATTGTTCAGGATATTCAATAGATGCTAAGAAGGTATCAGGGAAGCTGGAATGTTAATATTGTGGGAAGATACTATACTACTGGTCGCTTCACCAATACATACGATCGGTAATTCACCGGAGATAACTCTGTAATACAGGATATTATTCAGGCTTTCACAGACGCTATTTACAATATTGATGGTTCCTGCATTAATGACTTTCAGTTGCAGTATATGGCATGCGTTGGTGTCCAACATCTTGTCTTACATTTTGTTTTACAGGAGACTTTATCTGAGGCTATAAAGACGAAATTATTTTCATTTTCAGGCTTAAAAAGCTCAGGTAACCGAACTGTTCGTGAGTAACCTTGCCAAGGTCGAGTCGTGACGTAATACGACTATTTGCGTTATTTATTACTAAGGCTCACAACATGTCAATTTCAATTTTTCTGCCCTTTGTAAGTTCGGCTAATTGTGTTTGTTAAAGTCGAAAAATCATCTAACATCGTTTTTGTGGTCTCTAAACAACGTCCTAATTGTTATGAAATAGAAATCATCATGATCTATTTTAGACTAAAAAGAAGTGATAAAAGTGAATATAACACAATGGACCCATAATTCCTGTGCAATGAAGAGTTTTTTTGCTTCAGTAAAACCTTCATTTATTGGAAAAGTTACGTTGCTCACCTTTCAGACTGCATATGTTTTACTAATTTGGAATTATGTAAGAAAAACATATCAAAAGTATTTTGTCGTTGGTCTGTGAAATTACTTAACACGACTTTTGAATCGCTTTTGTATTCGACCTTCAGCCGTCGTATCTAAGACAGCTGCCAGAGATGTCACATGCCGCTGTGTGGTCAGTACATGAGCAATTGGTTCTACATATTAAGAAGATTCAAAGTGTTCATAGGTGCCTCTGATACAAGACAGGCAGCCTTGAACCGAGTTGTCTATAAGGGAGACGCAGTACCTGGTGTCACGTAACGACATCCCACACGGAGCAACTGTAAGTAACCAAACATCTAAAACATATTCCTCGGATTTTAAAAAAAAATAGCATTTTCTGTGCTCTCTGTAAAAACTGAAAATTAATTACTGTTTAGATACAGAGAAGGCTGACTGTTACCTCGAATAGTAAACCCCAACAATTTATTTATATATATACCGTGTGATAGTTAACGGTTGGAAAGAAGAACAGTTTACTTCTAGTAAACCCCCACCCGCAACTGCTTAATGAATCCAACTTCCATCCATAAATTGTCATCTCCTGATATAACATGTCAAGTACATTCAGTGGTATATGTGGAAACCATCGGCAAAGTATGTTGCGAATAGAGGTAGTTGTAAACAACTAAAAAAATAAATAAATAAAACGTCATGTCTGAGGCTACAATTTTAATACATGACCTGTGGAAATGTAGAAAGCGTAAAAAAATTTTCATTCATAATTTTGTAGGGAGTGTCTGCGAGAAAAATATTCGTGAAGATTTCAAATTATACATGAGGTTTGTTGGAAGTCCCCAGGTATTATGATATTATAAATAGTGAATAAATGTGGTCTGGGTAATTTATGCGTCGTGATTTACCTCACCTCAACACACATTAACATTTTATAGCTTTAATACCTGACTTACACTTCTTATAAGTAGATTGTGACAGCATTTTAAATTTTTCAAATTGGTCAAAAAATTTTAGTTGCCTTGGAAACCGTTAGAGAGGCTATCCGCAACTGGGACTGTGCCCCGGGTAACACGGATATTTTAATAATAACGAACGATAATCAACCAGCACATGAGTCAAATTATGTAACCTGAATTAGGTGTAAAACTTACTGGTGTCCGAAACACGTTCATTACGGTGGAAGTCGTTTTCTTCCAAAATTCTTGTTTTTCGGATTTAAGATTATTCTTGTTAGGAAACTGAAACGTAAAATTAAAAGAAACGGATCAACAGGAAAACACTTTGCTACGAGTATCCATGCGACACGCAGCATATTAAAATGAAAGTCAGGAATAATCAGGAATTATCTAATAAAGCCGTCCAGCTGTATTGCTGAGGAACAGATTGTTAAGCAAGAGACCAGCAATCAGGAAATGGAAACAAATAAGGAGCCTTGTTCCTACTGTTCTTTTTATTTGTATATGTGATTCCACAGCGGATTTTCAATGTTTTGCAGAGATCAGTGACGGACAAGATGTCATTCAACTATGCGCCAGATACCTTCGGTGGCCTACAGATCAAGCATATGAGCCTAATAGGAAGGTGACAGGCACTGTCCTTGGATGTAAGCTTGCACAGCCTTCATCAAGTGTGCCTGGTCATTGTCTGGACTTGTGGAACTCCTGTGTGTGGACAGAATATCGTGTAGTAAAATCTCAGCTGATCATACTGTCTTCAGTAGTGGAGCGAGGGGCTTGTTGTAACAGGGGTAAGTAGTAACATGCTCTTTTCACTAGGATCTTAAACTTTATTAGCGTATTTCTTTGACTCTATTTGACATATAAACCGCGCCGCATCATAATTGCAAACTTTCTATACCTTATTTACATTCAAATTTATCTATCTCTGATAGTGTGTAACAGTTTCTCAGATTGCTAAATTGTTTTAATAATTATCTTGATAAATGTTAAAAATCATACCATGGGGTTAGCTGTAAAAAAATCCCGGAACTTGTTGTAACGTGTTACAACATGCCCCACGTTATGATGTACATACCTACTTTTTTTTTCCTTTCTACTAGAATGAGGGTGTATAAAAGAAAGAGCGGGCAACACAAAGCCAAGAAGTGTACGAGTTAGCGGCAGCTGAAGTTGTAGGGAAAAAATGCAGTATTAGGAAAGCTAGTCAGACTTTCGGATTATGTCACGTCTCTTTTTATAGATACATAAAGAAAAAGAGGAATAATGAATGATTATGAGTTGGTTATGTTAAGCCTACAAAAGTATTTACTGCAGAAGAAGAGGGTAAGATGACTTCCTACCTACTCAATTGCGCCGAAATATAGTATGGACTACTTCCTATAGAAGTAAGGAAACCAGCTTACCAATACGATGTGCAGCTTGATGCTAAAAACATTCCTCCTTCTTGGCATCAAAATAACATGGCTGGTACTGACTGGTTCCAAAATTTTATGCGCCGAAATGCGCAGTCATCTTTAAGGACACCAGAAGCGACGTCTTTAAGTCGAGCGACGTCGTTCAATAAGACTAACGTTAATTCATTCTTTGCAATATATCAACGACTTCTCCAAAAATATCATTTTAATGCTTCTCGAATATTGAACATTGACGAAACAGGGGTCACAACGGTTCAAAAATCTAAGAAAATATTAGCTGCTCGTGGCCAAAAGCAAATTGGAGCTATCACATCGGCTGGGAGGGTAATTCTTGTAACACTTGCTTGTGCCTCTAACGCTGCGGGTAATTTTATCCCATCAATGTTCGTTTTGCCCAGGCTCAAATATTCTGAAATTTTTACTCGTAGTGGATCTCCAGATTGCATTGGAGCTGGTAATTCCTCTGGATGGATGACCGAAAAAGATTTTATAATTTTTATGGATCATTTTATCAAACACGCGAAACCCACCAAGGAAGAGCCAGTTCTGTTGATACTTGATAACCATAGCTCACACGTGAATAGTGGAGTTGTTGAAAAAGCCAAATAAAATAATGTCATCATGTTATCGTTTCCCCCGCACTGCTCCCACAATTTGCAACCTTTAGAAGTACCCTGCGAATATTATGAGTGGATTTAAAACTCCTGGTGTGTGGCCTTTGAATGCTGATGTTTTCCAAGACTCCGACTTTGCGCCATCTTACGTTACTGATCGTCCAGATCGTACACAAGAGCCAGATGTCGTAAATGTTACAGAAAATTTATCATTGAATCTTGAAAATCCAGAACTATTAGATTCTGCCCCTGAATTAGATATCAGCACCACGGAAATTATAAGCCAAATCGAAACTGTGAAAGAATCAAATTCCGAGTTGCTCCAGTCTACAAAAACTTTTTTCGCCATCGGAGATTAGACCTCTACGAAAGGCGTCACCAAGAAAAACTAATACAAATAGCAGACGCAAAAGAAAATCTACAGTGTTGACGGACACTCCTGAAATAGAAGCTTTACAAGAGGAATATGACGAAAAGATGAAGAAAAAACAGAAAAAAAGGTGACAAAATTAAAGGAAAAGGTAAAGGAAAGGGAAAGGGGAAAGGCAAAGGTAAATCAACAAAACATAAAACCGGAGCGCACAGAGCTATAAAAAAAAAAAAAAAATAAAATAAAATAAAATTATGTTCAGATTCAGAATCTGAATCAGAAGAGTGGTATTGTCTGGTATGCGGTGACGCTTACACAGATTCAAATAAAGAAGATTGGGTCGACTGTTGCATTTGTAAGATGTGGGCACATGTAGGATGTGTTACAGGAGACACTATATCTTTTATTTGTATTAATTGTAGCTCAGGTGAAGACTGAATTTAATTGTAATGAAACCCACCAAATATTGATTCGTATATAAGTGCAATACTTTGTTAGATAGTTATTAAAAAGAGATAATTACGAAGTATATCTTAGATATAAATAATTAAATTACTTACTGTGATTGAAAAGTGCTATGATGATTATAAGCAGTGTTTAACTAAATAAAACTGTTAATTACTTAATTTTTAGATGCTGATTACTTAAAAAGTGTATTTAAGTTGATTTTTGATAAGAATTACATAATACCCACTTTAGAAAGATGTCAATTTTGTTAACAATAAACAAAGAATAAATGATTAGAGGTATTATTGTTTTTTTTATTGTCGTTACTACTTGCCCCGGTAGACGTTACAACTTGCCCCAAGCACGAGGTAAGTTGTAACACCGCACTTATTCTAGCAAATAATTGATTGTAAAATAATGACCAATAGTTATGGTATTACTTTTACTTGATTTGGTAGAGGGAGAGTTAAGGCATCCGTCCATCTTCATTTACACTCCTGGAAATGGAAAAAAGAACACACTGACACCGGTGTGTCAGACCCACCATACTTGCTCCGGACACTGCGAGAGGGCTGTACAAGCAATGATCACACGCACGGCACAGCGGACACACCAGAAACCGCGGTGTTGGACGTCGAATGGCGCTAGCTGCGCAGCATTTGTGCACCGCCGCCGTCAGTGTCAGCCAGTTTGCCGTGGCATACGGAGCTCCATCGCAGTCTTTAACACTGGTAGCATGCCGCGACAGCGTGGACGTGAACCGTATGTGCAGTTGACGGACTTTGAGCGAGGGCGTATAGTGGGCATGCGGGAGGCCGGGTGGACGTACCGCCGAATTGCTCAACACGTGGGGCGTGAGGTCTCCACAGTACATCGATGTTGTCGCCAGTGGTCGGCGGAAGGTGCACGTGCCCGTCGACCTGGGACCGGACCGCAGCGACGCACGGATGCACGCCAAGACCGTAGGATCCTACGCAGTGCTGTAGGGGACCGCACCGCCACTTCCCAGCAAATTAGGGACATTGTTGCTCCTGGGGTATCGGCGAGGACCATTCGCAACCGTCTCCATGAAGCTGGGCTACGGTCCCGCACACCGTTAGGCCGTCTTCCGCTCACGCCCCAACATCGTGCAGCCCGCCTCCAGTGGTGTCGCGACAGGCGTTAATGGAGGGACGAATGGAGACGTGTCGTCTTCAGCGATGAGAGTCGCTTCTGCCTTGGTGCCAATGATGGTCGTATGCGTGTTTGGCGCCGTGCAGGTGAGCGCCACAATCAGGACTGCATACGACCGAGGCACACAGGGCCAACACCCGTCATCATGGTGTGGGGAGCGATCTCCTACACTGGCCGTACACCACTGGTGATCGTCGAGGGGACACTGAATAGTGCACGGTACATCCAAACCGTCATCGAACCCATCGTTCTACCATTCCTAGACCAGCAAGGGAACTTGCTGTTCCAACAGGACAATGCACGTCCTCATGTATCCCGTGCCACCCAACGTGCTCTAGAAGGTGTAAGTCAACTACCCTGGCCAGCAAGATCTCCGGATCTGTCCCCCATTGAGCATGTTTGGGACTGGATGAAGCGTCGTCTCACGCGGTCTGCACGTCCAGCACGAACGCTGGTCCAACTGAGGCGCCAGGTGGAAATGGCATGGCAAGCCGTTCCACAGGACTACATCCAGCATCTCTACGATCGTCTCCATGGGAGAATAGCAGCCTGCATTGCTGCGAAAGGTGGATATACACTGTACTAGTGCCGACATTGTGCATGCTCTGTTGCCTGTGTCTATGTGCCTGTGGTTCTGTCAGTGTGATCATGTGATGTATCTGACCCCAGGAATGTGTCAATAAAGTTTCCCCTTCCTGGGAAAATGAATTCACGGTGTTCGTATTTCAATTTCCAGGAGTGTAGTAGCAATTTCATCAATGGATCTCAAGATATATTAGATTTCATGAAAGCTGTTACAACAAGCCCCTCGCTCCCCTACTTCGGAATCGAGACCTATTGTCATATCAGTTTTATCAATAACGTCACAATTTGCCGAACTTGCAGCTTGAGTTGTGACTAATTCTGTTTCACGAAACGTTGTCTCTCTCCACGCCAGCGAGGGCATTTGATGGTCTGCAGCGTATGTAGTTTGCGGGGAGTGGACAGTTATGGAATGACCTGTGAGGAATCCGTCCAGCCCGACGCAGATGACTGCGAGATTAGGGTTTCCTGCTGTAGTGTCTAACTAATACCACCGATTCAAAAAAATGGTTCAAATGGCTCTGAGCACTATGGGACTTAACATCTATGGTCATCAGTCCCCTAGAACTTAGAACTACTTAAACCTAACTAACCTAAGGACATCACACAGCACCCAGCCATCACGAGGCAGAGAAAATCCCTGACCCCGCCGGGAATCGAACCCGGGAACCCGGGCGTGGGAATCGAGAACGCTACCGCACGACCACGAGATGCGGGCACCGATTCATTGTCACGAAATTCTCTGGTATGAAATAATATAAGTAAAGTGCGTTCAGAAAATACTCAACTTCAGTATAGTGAACATATCATAACTAATGAAAATCGAGTCAAGTCGGTACTCAGACCCGAGGTTTCTGCTTGTCCCAGCATTTATGAACGATTGCCAGAGCTGTCACGTCATTACACCTTCACAGCCTTTAGTTCCAGTGGCTGCGTTCATTTTGTCTCAGTCAGATCAATTCAGTTTATCTGTGGCCCTAGTGTAGGGAGAGCCAAAGTTCTCTACCACAACTTTTTCCCAGTGGTGTTGTTGTTACATATTCACTGTGAGAACCTCTGGCTATAGTTTATGAAAGTTCAGTGATAAATAATGCATTTTTGCGAGATGGAGGCATGCTCAGATAGCCTAACTGTTAAGGCTGCTGCTCGTGATACGCGGGATATCTAGGTTTAGCCCTGATTTGGAACAGATTTTCGTTATTCACTACATATTCCTTCCAGGGCAGCTTGAAGTGTGACCAATCCCGTATTAGGAAACGTTGTCTCCCTCCATGCTAGCGAGGGCATTTGACGGTGTGCAGGTTATGTAGTTTGCGCGGAGTGGACAGATGTGGAATGACTTGTGAGGAATCCGTCCATCCCGACGCAGACGCTGTTCTATTGTCGATACAGATGAACCCACAACTAATGCAACGGTGCAGCGTCGATCCACCACACATATGACGAGTTCAGATTTTTAAGTCTATACGGACAGGAAAGGGATATTGCAACACCCGCTCTGATAACCCACGTGTGTCAAGTCGGTCAACAGACAGAATTCTGTTTGAAATCTCACATGCTGAAGATATAGTAACTGACGTTTACCAGCATACTGGCTCTTATTACGACTTCTGATTTTCGCTTTCTAGTTAGTCACTGATTTATCATGGCTTACCGTAGTAGCATTCTTCCTCTAATCTGTTAACCACGTCTTCAAAGTATGGATTTATACGAGACGTTATTTCTAGGTGTTTGTTTTTAGCTGGAGCAACGAACAGCTTCTTTTGTTTCATAACGACAAACGCTAAAATGACGTCGTATACATGGTGATTTAGCTGCCCCTACTTGTGGGTTTCATGTAGCCTGCAATGCCTTAAAACACCACATGCCACTTTTCATATTCATTCGCTTGCTTCGTGAAAACTATTAACCCTACATAAAATAAGATTGGTCATTTTTGTAGGAAATTTAGTGTAGCTAAATTCTGTAATGGCATATTTTTTGTAGTAGGCTGTTTAGGTTTTTATATTGGTAACGCCACGTAGCGCTCTGTATGAAAATCACTGGCTGTGCTGTGTGCAGTCTGCGGCTGGTTGGCATTGTTGGAATATTCGCTATTGTAGTGTTGGGCAGTTGGATGTGAACAGCACGTAGCGTTGCGCAGTTGGATGCGAGCCGCCAGCAGTGGTGGATGTGGGGAGAGAGATGGCAGAATTATGAGAGCGGATTATCTGGACGTGTGTCCATCAGAGACAGTAAATTTCTAAGACTGGATGTCATGAACTGATATATATATTATGCCTTTTGAACACAATTAAGGTAAATACATTGTTTGTTCTCTATTAAAATCTTTCATTTTCTAACTATGCCTATCAGTAGTTAGTGACTTCAGTAGTTAGAATATTTTATTTAGCTGGAGTATTGGCGCTCGCTGTATTGCAGTAGTTCGAGTAACGAAGGTTTTGTGAGGTAAATTATTCATGAAAGTTATAGGTCATTGTTAGTCAGGGCCATTCTTTTGTAGGGATTATTGAAAGTCAGATTGCGTTGCGCTAAAAATATTGTGTGTCAGTTTAGTGTTGATCAGAATAAATAAAAAGCGCAATGTCTGAGTACGTTCAAATCTGCTCAGCTGTTTGAAAATCAAATAACGTAAGGAGTTTATCAGCAGAATCATTCACAAATTTTTCTAAGGGGAGGTTTCAGTTCTCGCTACAGGCCGTAGTTTAGGAATTATTCAAGAAATATGTACAAAAGTGACATTAAAACGCGTTGCCAGTCGAAACGGTTGCCTCCATTGGATGCGTATCCCAGTACAAAATTTAATTACACTAAATTTCCTACAGAAATTTCATCTTGAGTTTTCTCCATAGGATTCATAGTTCGCTCGTAGCGAGCAGGAGAATACAAAAACCTCGCTCGTGGTTTTCGTAGGCATTGTGAGTTGTATAAAACCTATTATTACGGGCACGTGAGTCTCCTTGTACATCTTACATTCCACTAATTTCTATAAAACTGGAACGTTGTTTTTGCCAACAGATGTTTTTGCTGACCTTCTCGTTCTGCCCTTGCCGGCGGAGGGTGCATCCTCAGACAGCGTGGGCTGTATACGTCCGCTGCCTCCATGGAGATATTCTGCATGACTACCGTAAGTTGGTAGCAAACCTACAAAATATATGTTTATGGTTACTTTAAAAAAGATCAGAAACAGTTTTTGAGTGTCTTTAAGACAGAAGGAAATAATATTTCTAATACAAAAGAACGATAGTAAACGAAACGTGTTCTTGAAACTCTTTTCCGTAACGGTACTCCCTAAAACTTTAACCAGGAGCTCCTTGAGTTGACAGCAATATCTTACTTAAATTAAGATTTTTTATGTACAGGGTGGTCAAACAAAGGTGCATAATACTTTCAGAGTTGGTGGTACTGATCAAAACAAGAAAAATAACTCCAATCGACATGGGTCCCGAAACGCATACTTTCTGCTGTAAACACGTGTTTACAGAAGGTGTTCAACGGGGCGTCCATTCACGACAGTGCATCCCTCGCCCCTCTGGCTTCAGGACTTACGCAGTCTTTGAAATACATCCTGTCGTTGTTACACCTGCTATCACTGAATACGCCACACTGTAGTGTCCACACATCGTTGATTGGCTTGACGCAGCCCAGTTCCTTCAAGCTTTCGCAGAATCAGAAGTCCAGAGGATTGATTTTTGGCGAACGAGTAAGCCAAAGTGCCCCCCCCCCCCCCCCCGACCAATCAAGCGGTCCCGAAATGTCTGTACCAGATGTTCGTGCACATTGGAACGGAAGTGTGCTGGTGCGCCATCATGCATGAACCACATTTGTATTCGTTGTTACAGTGTCACAGCCTGCAGCAATGTACACATACATTAATGAGAAAGTTCAGATAACTCCCCCGTTAAACTTCGTGAGAGCACGTATTACCCTATTAATCTATCGCCAAATACGCCTGCCCACACACTGATTGAGAATCGGTGTTAATGCCCTCTTTCCTGAGCTGTTTGGGGCTTTACATCTGTCCATACATGCTGGTTATGGAAATTCGCAACACTATCTCGTGTGAACTCTGCCTCGTCGGTAAATAAAATCTTGGATGTGATCCGAGGACCAGCTTCTCACTTCTGCAACAGCCGTTGACAGATCAATAATTCAAGAACAGTCTCAGTCGCATTTATTATTGTTATAATACCGCCAACTGGTTTCAACCCGACGTAGGGGTCATCTTCTGGGCGTTGAGATAGTTTCCTGCCGTTATGTAGACAGGAGTGACACCACCAGCAGTCGACCAATGGTGTAAACGCCCAGAAGATGACCCCTACGTAGGGTTGAAACCGGTTAGCGGTATTATAACAATAATAAATGCGATTAAGACTGTTCTTGAATTATTGATTAATACTAATCGCTGCTTCTCTCCACAACCCTGTTGTCCAAAAAGCCGTTGACAGAGTCATCGTCTTCCATGATGATCGTGTGGCCTTAGGGCCTGAATGCGCTGTTGATGACATCGGTACAGCAATTGTTCGTTAAGTACCCTCCCCCCCCCTCGACAAGAGAGTGAAGCATATCTTCTGGTGCTGCTTATCGCCTCACACTGGTTCCAGGCTATTCTTCCTCTTACATCTCTATGTCGGGCGTGTGTCTTCCACTGTCAGTCTTCCGAGGTGCAAGAGTACCTGTGTCCCTTAGACGCTGGACACGTCTGCCAACAGCTTATCAGAGGGCACTCTGCGCTGTGAGTATTACTCATCCTACTTCGCAGTAGGATATCAAATCCGCCATTTCACTTGTCGAGTTGTAGGCTTCCATCGCTAACAAGTGGTGGAAGAGAGAAAATGTAAATGTACTACTCCAGTTGTACGAACAAACTGCGCAATAACAGTGAACACTTAAGTTAAAATGGCTCACATGGCTCTGAGCACTATGGGACTTAACTTCTGAGGTCACCAGTCCCCTAGAATTTAGAACTACTTAAACCTAACTAACCTAAGCACATCACACACATCCCTGCCCGAGGCAGGATCCGAACTTGCGACCGTAGGGGTCGCGCAGTTCCGGACTGTAGTGCCTAGAACCGCTCGGCCACTCAGGCCGGCAACAGTTAAGTGAATCCTCGTTTGGGAGAAGGTAAAGCACCATGCGTACCCATGGGTGACAGTTCTAAACAATAAGCCACACAAACGCGACGAAAATTAGCCTGCAACACGACTTGAATCTCGACACATATGATGGAGCGCCAATGCAACGACTGTGCTAATATCCGCAACGAAGCGCAGCGCTGCCCTCCCTATAAACACGTGCTTATCTCGGGAAGTATGCGTTTCCGGACACATGGTTACTGGCAATATTTTTCTTGTTTCGATAAGTAATACAACCTCGCAAAGTATTCGACACTATTTTTTGAACATCCTGTATATATGTCATCCCAAACTGAGTCTGTAATACGTATACCTCAATTTTTTTGTACGTATATCTGCTTCAGTTGTATTGGCGTAGCTAAATCCTACCCGATGTTCTTCCATTGACTTCATATTCCGTTCTAGTGAACTTGTTATCGAGGAAACTTTCGTCTGTAACATTAATCCCATATTCTGTGGATTCCTTCATTTCCTTTGTTCCTATTATTCGTTGCGTAGCCTAAATTCACACTTAACATTCTATTGAGAAACAGCTGCACGTGACGTATTATTTTTCTAACTTTTCCAGACGAGATGGCATTCATCTTCACCACTGCCGAGAATCCCAGTGACGACCTGGTCAACCAGATACGGACTGAGGTCGATGCTCGCCCTGAAATCGACGTATCCAAATTCCAGAAAGTCAGTTTTTAACCAGTGTCGATCCAGACAGTAAATAAATGAATTTCAACATAAACTACCACAGTGTTTAATTATATACCCTATTCCTTAATTTTGTTAATAGTTTTTGGTACTCAAGTGGTTAACTTATGTTTTCGAAAGAGAATCCTCCCCAGAGGAATGTATTGTCGATTAATAAAGTTTTATCATGATCAACATCTCGTCATTGTACGTATCTTTTAGTATATCCTACTACTTGACGGAGAGCCAAGTTATTCGTGGTGTGGCCTCAGAGATGCTGCAAATCTGGAAAAGGGTTCTTCAGTACAACACCGCTGCCAGGATTCATCATCCTGCCATAAAACGACCAAATATACATACTGTAAGGGGTCCGTAGGCCCTTACTATAAGTTTGCACTCGGCACAGGTCGATAGGGCAAACAATCGATTGTGTCGTGTTGCGTGAGCGAGTGTGAGTTGAAGTCAGATCCGGGTTGCGGGCCGAGCCGTGCGGGGGCCGGTTGCTGTGATACAAGACTTACCAACAAAGGGAGTGACCATCGCCGCGGTTTAACCCCTTTGTGTTAGAATAATACGGGAAGGTGAAGAAGTATAATTACAATAGTTATCAGTGATATTTCTGTGCCGATATTTGTGGTTTCGCGTCTACCGCGCCAGCATCATTTGGATTGCAGTGTTTGATTGCAGTGTTGGATTGTATTAGCGTGTGACGACTATGAATAACGAAGAAGCCTGTGCTGAGATTAGCCGTTATTAAATATGTATGACGAAGGCAGTGGCTGTCTCCTTCTTTTTGGTGTATTTTTGAGACGAATATAGGTCCTTGATTAGTGAAGCTGTGTTGGCGTTTCTTCTTGTCACCGGACATTTCATTATTACAGCATTTGAGAAGGACAAAATGGAATGTAACAACTCCGTAGCAGTCAAATCCGATTGCCAGCCCCATTAGGTAGACGGTCACACTAATTAATATTTATTTGGGCTGCTATTCAGATCCCAATCGAGCAGGATACATAAATCGGAGGTGTTACACCCTTGGCTCACCATGAAAGGACAAGTGCAATTTTCGGACGAATCGTAAAGAACAATAGGTAATTCTATCTTGCTTAACGCGAGAAAATATTTTTTCCAATTTCGGGTCGAGACAGAGCATAAACTTTGAAATCGCGACAAGAAACAGTGCATTTTGAACAATACAAAGTAATAACATCTTACGATTGTGACTAACCTTTTTCCTTGCCATATTAGATAAGAATAATAGTGTCAATAAACTGTGTTATAATGTGCAAATGCGTAAATCCGCGCGAAAAACTGTGAAAAGTGAACACTAAAGAAAGACACGTGTGAACATTAAAATAGCAAAACGAGCCAAGAATTCGTCACGAAAGTTTTAAAGAAGTGTTTAGTGGTAATATTTTGACTGAAATTGCTCTTTGAATAGTGAAAATCGGACAGCTTCTTGTGGACCCATAAACTGTTATGCGGACGACAATTTATTGTCGCGGCGCAATTGTTGAGTGACGTCACGCAGACCAGTGTAGCAGTTGCGCCAAAGAGCTTCGATCCGCGAGGTGATTTCACACGTCATCCCGACTACCTGTGCAAGGAGTAGGTCAAGCACAGACGCACTACACCGCCGGTCTTCAGCGCGACTTCAAGACACCGAGCGCTGACCTGGCATCTAGCGGCCGAACTACTAACTACGCCCGCCTGCAGCGCCACGGAGCGGCCGGCTGAGAACTACATGGTCCCGCCACAGCGAGCAGCGCGACTTCGAGACACTGAGCGCCGACCCGGCATCTAGCGGCCGAACTACAACTACGCCCGCCTGCAGTGCCATGGAGCAGCCGACGGAGAACTACGACTACTCGCCACAGATCTTCAGCGTGACTTCACGCGGCTCCGGCAGCAGTACAGCGCCACGCCCACTTCAAACGTCAAAACATCGCAACTTGTGGTAACGTCAGTTGGTGAGTGGAGACGACTGGTTAGCATAATATAAAATTGCAGTGTACTGTTTTCGCGGTAAATAAACAATGGTAAACGGAATTTCACATTAGGAAAAGTGCCCAATTACAGTAATTTCCGAAAAGTTTGCAAAACATACTCTGAAATATAGCATACTTATTTATGCATACTTCGCTGTCTAAATGGTAATTATACAGATATGGTCATAGTTTTTGGGGATTTTACATTTATTGAATTTATGAGTGGTGTGATTTATCTTGTTTTGAACATTTTACATGAGCTGTGTAAGTGAGAATTGATATTTGAAGTTATTAGGTTTTGAGAGTTGTTATGTTCGGTATTCATACGTATTGTACCAATTTTGGGATTAACTGAAAATACTGCAGGTACTGTTTGGTTAGTTTCATGGTAATTAGGAGTGTTTTGGGTTACTAGAGGTTATTTTGTGTTACTTGCCTGTGCATTAAAAATAAACCAAACATGTCTACTGAAGATAAGCAGGTTTGTGAGGCAGTAGTTGAAAGCAAAGGGATAGGACAGGAAGACAGAGAGGATTCGGGAATCAGTGATTATGGAGTGTCATTAGATAGCCCATTAGCACATTCAACTAGCTATCCCAAGACACCGGGACAAACGATGAGAAATAAGTCAGTTTCAGAGGATGCAGATAAGTGGCCGATGTTGGTAGACTTGATAAAGGAAACTAACGCATCATTAGAGAAAGGTCTCAGAGAATCATTAGAGAAAGGTTTACAAGAAACAAGAGAATCACTAAAGGGTTTACAAGAAAATAACGCATCATTAGAGAAAGGTTTACAAGAAGCTAGAGAAAGGGAAGAAATATTCCACAAATCATTAAAGGAAGATTTACAAGAAACTATAGCACAAGAGATCAAAACATCGCAGATGAAGATGGAATGTAATCTGAAGTAGGAAATGCAGGAGTTACAAGAGAGAGGAAGCTACAGAAGAGCGTAGACCAAGTCCAGGGAGACATGGAGAAGATGGAAGAAAAGTTGATAAAAAAGATAGAAGACGATCTTGAAGAAACTAAAGGCGAATTGGGAGAAAGGATCGCCGAGGTAACGCAGATGCAGAAACAATGCAATGATGCAGTTAAGGGAATAGGAGATAGGCAAAACCAACTGGCTGTCAATCTGAGAAATGCTATAGCTGTGCAACAAGAAGAGGATAACAAGAGGGTTGCAATGGAGGTCAGGCAATTACAACAGGGAGTGCATCAATTGGAGAGCAAGACAGAAGAAATTGATAAACGAATTAGCAATGCCACTTTAACAGTTGGGGAAGGTAGAGTCGTTACCTTGATGAGCAGTGATAATCGGTACATCCAAAATAATACAGGGCAGAAATTTAGACCGAAAGGAGGGTTGCACCCAATGATATTTATGAAATGGTTAAAAGGAGTTTTCCCAACACATTTTAAAGACTCAGACAAGCTTCAATTTGCAATAGATAGGATGGAAGCTGAGGCCTTCACTTGGGGAGTCAGGAAGAAGGAAGGGACTACTAGTTTTGATGAGTTTGAAGAGGAATTCTTGAAGAAATACTGGTCCAAAAGTCATCAGTGTGCAGCAATTGAGGACCTACTCCATTGCAAGTCACTTAGTACATGGAGAGGAACGTTGAGAGAGTTTGCTGAACATTTGTGGGAATTGAACGAGACCTTGGAACAACCCCCGAGTGATGACGTAATGATGTCAGCGATAAAAAGAAGAATGAGCCGGAGAATGCAAGAAACTGTATCCGGGAGCCTAATTAAAGATAGGGAGGCCTTGATGGAAATACTGGAACAGTTGGAATCTGTTCGATCACAGGAACACAATCAAGCTAATGATCAAAACCGAGGGGGAAGTAATGACCCAAGGAATCATTTTGGTAATTCATCTAATTGTAGAGGAAGAGGTGGGGGCCATAGGTACAGGAACCAAGGTGGTGAACGGCAATGGAGAAATGATTGGAGAAGGAGTGAAGAACCAAGAGATCATGAGAGAGGATGGAATAGGCGAATGAATGACACAGTGCATATGGAAGAGGCGGAGAGACCGGAAAACTGAATGACACTCCAGATGAGGTCCGGTCAGGAGTGAGAACTACAAGGACCAGAGTAAACCTACTAAGACACGACAATGGTGGAGATCTGAGAGAAGATCTACTGGAGGAAAGAAGTAAGATTCCCAAAGAACCCATACTACCCATGATAAGGTTCAAGCTATGTGGACTGAATATCGAGGCATTAGTCGATACAGGAAGTGAAGCATGTGCAGTATCCAAGAGGTTATATGAACAGGTACTAAAAGCAAACATTAGCTTGCCTAGTTTCCCGGTGAGTGGAGTGAGAATTGTGAATGCGTTGGGTGCAAGGAGTAAACCTATTAAAGAACAAGTGTTGATTACCTTCGAGATAGAGGGAGAAGAATACGAAGCAACAATTTTGGTGGTGGCTGGATTGAACACATCAATTATTTTAGGGATAGATTGGTTGAATGAAGATGATGCAGTGATGCAGTAGTGAGTTTTGATGAAGGTACTATCAAGGTCAAAGGAAGAAAGGGAGAAGAGAAGAGGTTAAAGTTTGCTGAGGGGAGTGCAATCGAAGAAGAGGAGGAATTCAGAAGAATAAATTTGTGTCATGAAGAGGAACCCACCATGGGATATGGGGAAGAGGAACTAGGAGAAGAAGTGTTGATATACCTTGAGGGATTAGCACGAGAGGATAGACATAAAGAGGGTAAGATCAGTAAAAAGTTGGAGGAGATGACACACCTAGATGAGGGGACTAAGAGGAAATTAGCCACAGTATTATACAGGCATTGTAAGGTATTTTCTCAACGGCCAGGTATCATAAAAGGGGTGGAGTGTAATCTAAAGAACCATAAACCGTTCAGTATAAAACAGTATTCCATTCCCCAGGCGAAACGAAGAGCAGTAGATGATGAGATACAGAGGATGATGGACCTTGGTGTTATAGACAGGGCCAACAGTCAATATAACAACCGCCTATTTGTTGTTGATAAGAAGGATGGAAAGGTGAGGATAGTTTTGGATGCACGACCAGTGAACAAAATCATCGAGCCGGAGTGGGACAAACCTGATACTATAGAAGAACTGATTCAAAAATTCCGAGGAGCAAAGGTGCTTAATAGTATCGACTTAACTGCTGGTTACTGGCAAATACCACTGGCCGCAGAATCCCGCCAGTATACAGCATACAGTATACGGTTATGGAGGAAGGTGCTATCAATTTGGAGTGTTGCCATTTGGGCTTAATGTGTCAGTGTCTGAATTCATAAGAGCGATGGATACTAGGCGAGGAGTTACTTAAAAAGGTCACCGTTTACGTGGATGACCTCTTGATAGCAAGCGAATCATGGGAAGAAAATTTGAATAGATTGGATGCAATCTTGGCAGCTTTTGAAACCGCAGGGGTAACTGTAAACCTGGACAAGTCGGAATTTGGCAAATCAAAGATAAAATTCCTGGGCCATATAATGTCCGAGGAGGGTATCTATCCTGATCCTAGTAAAATGGAGGCTATTAGAAATTTTCCGACCCCCCATAGTAAGAAACAGTTGTGAGCATTCTTTGGGGTTTGTGAGTTTTATAGAAAATTTGTCAAAGGATCCGTACTTAATGCCCCGGGTATGAGAGAATTGACCAAGGTGAGGATGCCGTGGCATTGGAGTGCAGAGTGCCAAACCGAGTTTGTGAATATCAAGGAAGCACTATATAGTGCAGACATATTGTACCACCAAGATTTTTCCAAGGATTTTTATTTAGGAGCAGACAGCTCTGACTATGGACTAGGAATACATTTGTACCAAATGGAGAGGAGCGGAAATGGTGAGAGTGTAAGAACAATAGCGTTCAGTAGCAGAAGTTTAAATGCTTGGGCGAGGAAATATTCGATTACTGAAAGGGAGGCATTGGCAATTGTGTGGGGATTTAAGCGTTTCCAGTATTATTTGGCAGGGAGGCATGTGAAAGTAGTGACTGACCATAAGGCCCTTACATTTCTGACCACAAGCAAGTTGAGGCATAGCAGACTAATGCGATGGGCCCTGGCATTACAGGACTATGACTTCGAGATAATTTATGAACCAGGAGCAACACATGTAATACCTGATGCTTTGTCAAGATTACCAGCTGACTCGAGAGGAATGTTGGTGGACAGGCCAGAAGGAGAAGGAGTTAGAATTAACCTGATGAAAGGAGTACAGTATGAAGAATTCATAAGGAAGTTCCTAAAGAATGTGCGAAGGGAACAGAGCGAGGACGAGAAATTAAAGACAATTAAAACCAAATACAGGTGTGCAGGAGAGGAAAGAATTCGCACATTTTATTATATTCATAATGGGATACTTTATAAAAGAAACAAAGAGAGTGAGGAGAACTGGAAACTCTGTGTGCCTGAGCATGTGGTAGAAAAATTAATTTGGTATACACACCATAGTAATGCGCATTATGGACCAAAGAAGTGTCTGGAAAAGTTGAAGTTAGATTGTTAATTCAACAACATGGGAAGGCGTATACGTAAGATACTGAGTACATGTGACACCTGTCAAAAATCTAAAACGACTACAGTACAGCATAAAGGATATATGCAACCAATTGTACCAACAGCAATTAAGGACATAGTTGCAGTGGATCTCTTTGGGCCACTTCCTGCCTCACAAGGGAATTACACACAAATCTTAGTAGTGGAAGAACTGGTTTCCAAGTACATAAAATTTTACCCGTTGAAGAAAGCCACTAGTAGAGCCATCATTAACCATTTTGAGAAAGACTATTTTCAAAAGGTGTGTATTCCTAAGCGAATTTTGAGTGATAATGGGTCACAATTTAGGTCAAAGAAGTGGACAGAGATGCTACATGAGCACAGAATAGAGCAAATTGCCATTTCTAGGTATAGGCCAGCTTCTAACCCAGCAGAACGAACAATGAAGGAATTGAACCGTTTATGCCGAACATACTGTTATAGGAAGCATGTGAAACGTCCCCTTTGAACAATTTATATAGGACTGTGCTTAACCTGACACACAATATTTTGTTAGCGCAACGCAATCTGACTTTCAAAATTCCCTGCAAAAGAATGGCCCTGACTAACATTAAACTATACCTTTCACAAATCACTTACCTCACAAAAATCTTCGCTGCTCAAGCTACTGCAATACAGCGAGCGCCACTACTGCCAGCTAAATAAAAGATTCAAACTACTAAAGGCACTAACTACTGATAGGGATAGTTAGCAAATGAAAGATATTAATAGAGAACAAACAATGTATTTACCTTAATATCATCACATATAAATATAGCAGTTCATGAAAAATTTGAAAACTCCGCCATCTCTCTCCTCACATCCACCACTGCTGGCAGCTCACCTCCAACTGCGCAACGCTACGCGCTGTTCACAGCCAGCTGCCTAACACTACAATGGCGAGTATTACAACAATGCAAAGCAGCCACAGACTGCACACAGCACAGCCAGTGATTTTCATATTGAGCGCTACGTAACGTTGCCAATAAGAAAACATAAACAGCCTACTTACATAGAGAAAACATAGACAGCCTACTTACATAGAGAAAACATAAACAACCTACTTACATAGCCCCCATGCTCCCCACAAAAAATTTTACAAATTTTTTTTGGGCAGTGGCCAATAATGATTTGATAAAATTTTTCATAATTACAATAACAAAGAAATCAAATGCACACACTTATTGATACAATGTTGGTCAAAAGCTAAAATTTTCTCACAGTCCATAAAGACAGTCCTGATCATTCATCACGGTAAAATAGTAGTGTTTTTCTCAAAGTCTGAGCAGTAGAAGAAAATGCACACGGTAGTAGTGGATTTCCATGCAGTCTTGACTCTTGACATGCTGACGGGTAATGGGCCACAACAGAGCAAACCCACAGCAGAGTCATTCGACGGTTTGAAGAAGATTGGTAGGTAGGTCATCACAGAGCAGACCCACCGTAGTCCTGGTAGAGAGTATGGTACTGGTGGGCCACCAGAGGTGCAGACCCACTGCACTCCTTGTAGAAATAATGGCGTTGGTAGGTCATCATAGATGCAGACCCACTGTAGTCCTTGTAGAGATAATGGTATTGGTGGGCCACCAGAGGTGCAGACCCACTGTAGTCCTGGTATAGACGGCCAGCAGCCATCCGTTGCGACTGTGCAGGTGCACAATCACCATCGAAGATTCTTGCAGAGAATATAGCAAGTCCATAAACCACCACTTGTGCACTCAGAAAGTTTTTGGAATTGTCCTTAGATCCAGCAATGCTGTTATCCAGTCCCTTGCTGAATCATTAACACACGTGCAAACACTATCAGTCCCTACTTCTCACATATTGTCCATGTACTATGACCAACAGAAACGTGTGCAGTGAAATGTAACTAACAAGTTAATAATATCATGAACTGGTGACAATTACAATTTTTATAACATAAGAATACAATAACATAGGTACAAAACACATCATTAAAAACATAACAATACAGATAACATTTGTAGCAAAACAGGCTTTACAAAAGAATAGAAATAGACATATACATCTGTGTTACAGGAATTATGACATAAGTAGATACATAAAATAATGAGAATAGTTTTCGAAACATTAATTTCACACATCAACATTGAAACAGAACAGAATTGTAAACATCTTTACAAAGAAAATAACATATTATTAATGCAACTTATATTTGAGGATAACAGTATTCCTCCTCATAGTGAATATAGCTTAGTATTAGAAGAGAAAAAAATTCTATGAAACAGTACACAGAGACAGGAAGAAAACAAATACTCAAGGGTACACAAACACATAGTGGGATAACACCAATAGGAAAGGACAGGGTTCGTTTTCAGTGTAACATTTGGTACTGCAGTCCAACACAAAACTTCATATATCTTTCCTCTTATTTCATCCTTTGTTTCCACCACAAAAATTCTATCTAAGCATGCTTTCTGTATTTATATGTTCACACATTTCTTACCTCAACATTTATTTCCAAGAAAATCCTACGTAAACCTGTTGTCCCTAAACCCTACTTTTTTGCTCATATCCTCTTTCAAAATACTTTTTTTTTGGCCAAACCATTTTCTTATAGCTTCTCAATGCATTTCTTCCAATTCATCACATCTCGTTCTCTCATATAGCCTACCCCATCTTAAGCTAACTTAAATCTACTGAGCTCAGATATATATACCAAGGGACGAGGCAATGCAGCATCACATAACAAATCAACACAAACAGCAATGCAAAAAAAATGCAAATTGGCAAAGCTAGCAGCATAAATGAGCAAAAGTCAAATTCAATAACACTATGCCTGGCAAACAGCAGCAACTTATACCTAAACATGACATAGCGCAAGCAGAAAAAATATTACACTAAAATGGCCATGTCTAATACCTATGTCACATCTTAACATTAGAGTGATGCATCACAATTTATTCTACAAAAGAAATTACCAAGTACTTGAAAAGAAAATTATGAATGCAGTTACTGGTATTAGTCCCTTCTTATTGTTCTCTCCATTCCAAGAGCTCCTTTTTCGAAGAATGAGGATCAGAAAATAATTATTTAATAAATCTGTTGACAGAAAGTGTTCACATTAGCAAATGCATTTCATTTTATAAAAGCAATGCTGCAACACAGCTAAAAAACAGGTATCAAATGAAATAAGCAATTACGCAAACCAAAGCATAAAAATATCATTCAATAGTCATGTGACATTTCATAAGTTAGTAGAAATTCTCTCAACTCTCGTAGAAAGACGCTTGTCGTAATCAGGTGTGCAGATGTACGAATATTTCCCATCAATTCATAAGCATTTCAGTAATTAGCACAAAGTGCGAGTAATCATATGTTTTCAAGTAACGAGGGTGTCGCATTAGCGATGAAAGGCACACCCTAATGGCTTGTTCTCCAGGTGTTTGACACGTCCCACGTCCCCTTTTTTTTTCTACCTGTTCCGCTGAAAAGGGCTCGCAATAATGGCTTTTTCTCCAGGCGTCTGACACAGCTGGGTGCCCGCGACGCATTACGTGCAGGTGGTCACTTAACTTTCTTACGGAAATATTTACCGCTACAGTGACAGCCTCACATAAAAATATTTCACAGGTCAAGAATTAGCGTTGCAAATCTGTAGAAACAAAATCCTATAAATATAAGTGTCCAAAAAAATGTTCAGTGGCATTGTGATACATTCACACATAATTCACACATGTCATAACTCTTAAAGTACGATTCTTGGTTTCCAACATCCTTTTTCACAAGTCAAGAGTCCCTACCCACTATTCATTACTCCTTACCTCATTACACATATACGTATCCATCGACACTCGTCAATATTTCGTCATTATAAATATGAAGCATAATCAAATAACTCATATAGCCTCAGCCTATTAATCGTAAACATACCTCAGCAGCATAATACACATCGTCGTCGTAAAAATAACATCATAACACCTCGGTCAAATCTCAAAATCGTCGTAGCTTCCTCCAATAATTAAAAAAATTCTCTGCTCATGTCAAAAGTGTCATCTGCCTCAACGTACTTTAAAAATCATGAATCCATACCAAATACATCATTCAAAGCTCTCATAGTATCACAATGGTTCCAAAAACATATGAACAGTTTACAAAGTACAGACAAAATACAATTTCATAAGTGTGAAGTTATCCAACTGTGTAATTGCGTAAACATCTGTCACTGATGTAATAAAAAAATGTTTATCTCTCAGTTAAATGATCAGATAGCTGTGTAATTTGTGTGTTAGAGAAATATGGTACCGATGTGTAAAGTTGTATAAGCAAATACCACATTAGCTAGGGTTCCTTGTGGTTGCCACACACATGGTACACAAAGTAGACGTGTACCCCCCTGAGGATAAACGTAATTATACCCTCAGGTGTTACAAATTACAGCAATGGAATGAAATGTATCACGGAAAACTTTCTTTGTAATTAAAAAATCTTTGAAAATAAGTGTTTTAAGTATAAGATTAATCACTCAAATGCGTGTCCTGTAGCGCTAAATGCGCGTCTTGCTGTAAGATAATTCTGTGGAACTGTCGTAGTTATCGTCCTCTGTAAGCAAAGTTCTGCTAAAGTCAATGTACTTACCTCATGATACACAAAAGTGAAATGCTTTACGTATAGATATCTTAGTTATTACGCTTATTGCCGTGATGAGGAAAGTACTGTACAGTAACGTATTGTTATGCCACGAAAAAGGCTGTCTCATTGTTGCTATACCACAAAAGTTACTACTAAAACATGTTTTTCTTCCTAGAAGAATTCAGAAAACTGTGCAGATATAAAACAGATACACTGCAAAAGCAACATTGTAAATTGTCACTCATTAGTAGCGTCGTGATAAAAATCGTGTAGCTGTCACATAAACTAACCTCTGTGTCATCTGGTATCTCTCAGAAAGCACTTTAAATACAGAATGTATTTTCAGGTAACCAAAATGTTGCATTAAAAACTCATTAGCAGTACTGGTAAATGTTCTAAGTATGTGAGCCTTGTAGTCGTTACGTAATCGTGCAACAAACAAGCAAGAATGTACACACACAATAACACTGTGACGTCTGTTCACTATAACAATGCATTCGTCATTTCTGTTTAAATAAGTTCTCTTGGTTCTTGATTGGATATTTAACTTCAAACATTGTTGCATGGTAACAGTTTCTAAAGCATACTAGTAACGTGAAGTGAAACGTTTTATGGCAAAGACAAAGTTAAAAGGCAGATTATCTGTCAATAAATGGTTTTACATGAGAAATGTGGTGTAAACCTTTACTCTTCCTAGTACGCAGAATTTCAACTTGAATGCAATTATCATGCGGTATTCGTCCGTAAAGAATACTGGAATCTTGCTCAAGGTTAGCGTCAATGTTATTTTTCTCTGAGCCAGCCGGCGCAAGCGGCTGCCTGCGGTGTGAGTCATTGTCTGTTTCTTTGTTGGCGCGCGTCGTTATTGGGATTAGGAGACCTAACTTCTACAAATTCACGTTGTCGAAAGTGCCCTGCTCTGTTTGAATCCCGCCAGTTCTGATGCAATTCAGGTCTGTCGTTACGATCACATCGTCTGTCGTCATGTCGGTAGTTCGTGTAGTTTCTTTCTTGTCGGTCACATGGTGGAGAATTTCTCCCTGAATCGTAACTGCGCGCTGGTCCGTTGCGTCTAAAGTTATTCTGCCTCCCTTGATAATAATTGTTTTGGTTCCCATATTGTCTGTTTCTCTGATTGTCTCTGTGATAGTCATTACTACGGAAATGCGATCTTTCTCTGTAACTATTATTACTCTGCCAACGGTTGTCGTACGGGTGGTGTCTATTTTGGTCACGATTTGCGTTGTAAGAATAGACCAGTCGTGTCCGGTTATTGTTTCTGTCGTCACGGAATTGTGACGGATGTGACATGTAATTGTTGTGTCCTTGTTTTCGCGTTCCGCGATTATCAGTGTCAATTTCTAGTTCTTGTAACAGTCCCTGAAAAGCTTCAATGTCGTCTTTGCAACGTCCTGCTAAAATAATATGTCTCAAATGTTCGGGCAGTTTGATTAAGCAAATGCGGATGAGTTCTGAGGGGCTGTATGGGTTTGACAGGTACTGATTCTTGTGCAACATGTCTTCAAAATATTTGACAAGACTGGAAAATTCAGATTGTTCGAAATGTTTCATCATTATGATGTTATGTTTTACGCGGTCTTGTGTGGCTTGAGACCAATATGCTGAGAGGAAGGCATGGTAAAATTCTCCTTCACTGTGGCAATCGTGAATTACCGATCGCATTCTTACAGCTGGTTCATTCTCCAAGTAGCCACACATAAATTCTAATCTGTGCTCCAATGACCAGTTGGGAGGAAAACAATGAGAGAATTGATGGAGCCACGCTTGTGGATGAATGTCGTTGCCAGAATTCTTAAATGTTTTGAATTTACGTGTAGTAATGAACAGCTTATAGTCAAAATCATCGTGTCGGCGAGTAGCATATCGGTCATTGTTACGTCGTGTCGGCGGTTCCATCTCAAAATTCGGTGTACCTTGCCAATTTCTTTCATAATTACCGAAATGCCCTGTGTTATTATTTTGTGGCTTTTGCGTATTTCTAAGTTCCTCTTCCCGTGTTGGAGCGCGAGTGTCCTCTGAAATACGTAATTCTTGTATTACCTGTGTCAGCTGTTCTTGTACTTCCCGGATTTCTCTTTGGTGTTGCGTATTAATTTGATTCAGATTTTGTTTCAGTTTCTTAATTTGTTCGCACTCTTCTCTGTCATTAAAGACTACCGGTTTTGTGTCATTCAGATTATCATCTACCTTCGTAGATAAGTTAGTGACCTGATCCGAAAGTTCGGCTACTTTCTCTGATAATGAACTAATTTCCTCCATGTGTCTTTCTGAACCAATTTTCAGAGTATCTACTGTGTCCCTTAAGTTTTCCTGAGTTTTTGCAAGTTGTGTAACCGAATCGGTAGATGCAACTGAGTCAATTTTAGCCCACAAGGTCTCATGATTTTCATGAACAATGGTTTGCAGTTCTTTTATGGCTGCTTCGTGATTCTGTAATGCATTTTCATGCCGCGAAAAAATAGGCTGAAAATGCTCACAAATTTGTGTTTTTACGTCATTACACACTTTTTGACATTTCGATTCAATGTTATGTAACTCAGTAGTTAAATCTTCACGTGTTTGTTCAAGTGTGGTGTCTAACTTCCGAAGATTTTTTTCCATTGTGTCTAACTTTTTAAGATTTTGTTCCACTGTGTCTAACTTTTTAAGATTTTGTTCCACTGTGTCTAACTTTTGAAGCTTTTGCTGTGTTTGTCTCTGATTTTGTTCCATTGTGTCTAACTTTTGAAGCTTTTGCTGTGTTTGTCCCATTTGTTGTATTAATTGTAATAACAATGCATTGGTGTCTGAAATATGTTCCTCAGTGCTTTTCGGCTGTGAATTTGCACCGGAAACATTCACATTTTGACAAGCAGAAAATGTGTCTTGACTTATTTGAGAAAACGGTGAGGATCCAAAACCTGAATCTACAGTATTTGCGAAATCGTGTCGTGTCATTTCGGCTTCCTGAGGCGAGCTATTGCCGACCGATCGATCGATAATGCTTCCCTCTTCACTAATTGTTTCACTGTCCACGCCATTGTTTGCCGCCCGCTCCATTTCCCTATGCACAATTACCAAATTACTACTTTGAACATCAGTTAATTCATTATTCGGTGGCGCTAACATACTGCTTTCATTTTCACTGTCATTTCTCAGTTTACTTTGGAGCCTAGTATTACGTTTTTCACACGCCATTATTGTCACAGTATTTCACACGACAACACAGAAAAACACAATTTGAAGAGCAAAATAAAATAACGTAGCAATGGAAATAATGTCTAGTTAATTGCAGCTGCGAAATACTTGGTGCAAATCTACATGCATGCCACAACTGTTTTACTCTACAACAATGAAAAACTACAACTACAAAGGAGATTCTCTCTACAATTACGCGCTAGCAATAAACAAAAGCTACACTAAATACACAAACTACAAGAAAAAATCAGAAGATTCCAGTGAGGTATCCTCGGCTAAGGGTCGACATATGAAACGTCCCCTTTGAACAATTTATATAGGACTGTGCTTAACCTGACACACAATATTTTGTTAGCGCAACGCAATCTGACTTTCAAAATTCCCTGCAAAAGAATGGCCCTGACTAACATTAAACTATACCTTTCACAAATCACTTACCTCACAAAAATCTTCGCTGCTCAAGCTACTGCAATACAGCGAGCGCCACTACTGCCAGCTAAATAAAAGATTCAAACTACTAAAGGCACTAACTACTGATAGGGATAGTTAGCAAATGAAAGATATTAATAGAGAACAAACAATGTATTTACCTTAATATCATCACATATAAATATAGCAGTTCATGAAAAATTTGAAAACTCCGCCATCTCTCTCCTCACATCCACCACTGCTGGCAGCTCACCTCCAACTGCGCAACGCTACGCGCTGTTCACAGCCAGCTGCCTAACACTACAATGGCGAGTATTACAACAATGCAAAGCAGCCACAGACTGCACACAGCACAGCCAGTGATTTTCATATTGAGCGCTACGTAACGTTGCCAATAAGAAAACATAAACAGCCTACTTACATAGAGAAAACATAGACAGCCTACTTACATAGAGAAAACATAAACAACCTACTTACACATGGTTCACGGAAAGAATATCTGGTAGAATTTGAGCGGGTCAGGAATCACCTCCCACATGATTCTACAGGGTTTGCACTATGTGAAGCATTGCTCAATCAAGAACCCGACAGTATTTTTCGTGAGTTATTAGTCTACCCACCAGGAAGTTCATTGACTTGGGAAAGGAAATTGGAGCTAGTGGAATCAAGTATGAAGGAAAAGGCTAGGAAAAGACAGGAAAGACACGACAAGCTAGTGAAACCGATAACTTACCGAGTGGGACACTTGGTACTAGTAAAGGTTCATCCAAAATCAAAGAAAATAAACTCTGAAATACATAAATTCAACCACGTTTGTAAGGGACGATACAGGATTATAAACATTGGTCATCCTAACACTGTGGAGTTGGAATATGCACAGACAAAGAGAGTGCATGGTAAGGAACATGTAGAAAACATAAAAAGGTACTACTCACACGAGAACAGAGATAACCCACATGACGAAGGGGAACTCGATTAGGGCAAATGTCTGAAATGAGAGTGTTCAAGCTCCTTGATGTAGTTGGGTAGGACATGTTTAGAACATTTAGTTGTTAAACGGACATGTGAAAAAGGAAAATGTTTATTTACATTGTTTTTTCTGATATATTATAATTAGAATTGCGTATTTCATATCGACAATTACCTGAGAATGGGTACAAAACCTGTAACAACTAATTTGTAGTATAATATTTCATATGTCATGTGTTCAAGTAATAATTTTTGATTGTATGTTGTGTGTTTCATTCAATATTGGACTATAGAGGACTATTGCTGTTTGATATAAACATTGTAATTTGGACAATGCCATGTTTATGAGACGTAATAACCTTTTGTAGAAATTATTGTGGAGGCAGCTCACTACTGGAGTCGATGGATTATTCGGTGAATTGTACTTTCATTAATTATTTACACTATTTGTTTTGTTCAGATGTAGCAATGTCTAATTCCCTTGCCGATTCTTTTACGCCAGAGGCTCCAAAGAACTTCTAGAGGGCGGGGATGTAAGGGGTCCGTAGGCCCTTACTATAAGTTTGCACTCGGCACAGGTCGATAGGGCACACAATCGATAGTGTCGTGTTGCGTGAGAGATAGTGAGTTGAAGTCAGTTCCGGGTTGCGAGCCGAGCCGTGCAGAGGCCGGTTGCTGTGATACAAGGCTTACCAACAAAGGGAGTGGCCATCGCCGCGGTTTAACCCCTTTGTGTTAGAATAATACGGGAAGGTGAAGAAGTATAATTACGATAGTGATCAGTGATATTTCTGTGCCGATATTTGTGGTTTCGCGTCTACCGCGCCGGCATCATTTGGATTGCAGTGTTGGATTGCAGTTCTGGATTGCAGTGTTGGATTGTATTAGCGTGTGACGACTATGAATAACGAAGAAGCCTGTGCTGAGATTAGCCGTTATTAAATATGTATGACGAAGGCAGTGGCTGTCTCCTTCTTTTTGGTGTATTTTTGAGACGAATATAGGTCCTTGATTAGTGAAGCTGTGTTGGCGTTTCTTCTTGTCACCGGACATTTCATTATTACAGCATTTGAGAAGGTCAAAATGGAATGTAACAACTCCGTAGCAGTCAAATCCGATTGCCAGCCCCATTAGGTACACGGTCACATTAATTAATATTTATTTGGGCTGCTATTCAGATCCCGATCGAGCGGGATACATAAATCGGAGGTGTTACAATACTCTGGTAGCTATTTGTCATTACTATCGTAGATTGTACGCGATGAAATTTTGTAAGACCTGATGTCTTAAAAAATGTAAACATGGCATTATGTGCTGTTTCTTATGAGTTTCAATGGTCTTGAACGCAATACAGTGTAATAACAAGATGAAAACAAGTCTGCGCTGATTAGCAGCCACTCTCAGGTCATGTACACATGCAATTGGTTCATAAATACAATGCTAAGCACACCACCATCGTTACCAACTATAACAAAGGATGGTTGCTAGTCAACCAAACCATTTATTTTCGAGTTGTTATAATTTTATAATACGATCAAGATCACTGCAATTAATAAGGCATTAAGGAAGCTAGTGAAACTATATGGTCATAGAGACGTGACATTTTTCAGAAAGATAATACAGACTTATATGTAATTTACAAAATAAATGAAACGAATATTTAGCCTGGTAAATTTGAGGAACATTACTCTTTCTTTGAAATTATTAACTCAGTTTTAGCTATTTTCCAGTAGGTCAGAACAAAGAGTCACAATTTTTTAAATACAAAATTACTTCTGTAATATGAGCGATGTACTGAAAATGTGGACATATCAATTGAAATGAAATTACAATCAATTTATTGAGCTAGATAAGTTCAAACTTTTAGAGGTAGTTGCAAGGTTGCAACGTACTGTATATAACCGGCTGCGTTCAGATATAAGTTCTGGTAGCTGAACAATCGATTAAATAAGGTTTTCAAACGAGTGCCCATTTTCCTGAAAGCACAGCTAAATGCATGTTCTAGCCGAGACGCAGACGAGACGAAAGTTGCTGGTGTCACGGAAAGAAAAGCTTCTTCGATCCCCTGTTTGACGTCGTCTGGAGTATCGTGCGGTCCCTTTGGGGACCGCATTCTGTCTCTGGGTTACCCAGAGGCCACTGACATGGCGCTCGATTGCCCGCCGTATGCTCCGGATCCGAACACATGTAACTACTTTTTGTGGGGCTGTATCAAAGACAAGGTGTACAGCAATAACTCCAAAACCATTGCTGAGCTGAAAACACCCCTTCAGCAGGTAATCGACAGCATCGACGTTCCAACAGTTCAGTGGGTCATGCAGAATTTCGCAATTGGTTTGCGCCACATCATCGCCAATGATGGCAGACATATCGAACATGTCATAACCTGAATCCGCATGTCTATAGTGACGTTTACATATCGAATAAAGGGTGTGCACACCGTAGTTTGTAGCTAACTTACGTTTTTCTCCATATAGTTCAGTAATTGTCACCCTGTATGTTTTACTTTATAATACATTAATTAGCTGAGTCCCCGCCGTTACCTACGTATTTATTCCAACAATCTGTTACGACATCTCCTCCATCTCCCTCTCCCCGTACTTCTTCACCTCCTCCCCTCCCTTTCCAACTCCCCCTTCCCCTCTCTGTGTCTATCTACTCCTCCCCCCACCCCCACCCACTCCTCATGTGATTCTTCATCCTCTGTCCATCACTTCCTCAAGTCGGTCTCAAACATGCCTCCAGTGTTTCCTCACTCCCTCTAAGCCATCTCCTCCTACCCATTTCCTTGTCTGTCTCCTCCTCCTCTCTATGTAAATCTCGCTCTTCCCCTTTGTCCATCTTATTTCCGCCATCTCTCTCCCATGTCCCAAATCTCACTGTCCATCACCTCCTCCTCCTCCTATCTGCCCATCTTATCATCTCTTGTTTGTCTATGACCTTCCCTCCTCCTCTTTCCTCTCTCTGTCCGTTTCCTTCTCCCCTCTGTCTGTCCTTTCCTCCTTCCTCCACTCATCCATCTCAGCCTCCCCCTGTCCCTGTCCATCTCCTCCGCTTTCCTTTCTCTGCCGTCTCCCTGTCCCCTCTCTCTGTTTATCTCCTCCTCTTTCCTTTATCTTCTCATTTTCTCCTTCCCTCTCTCTGTCCATCTCCTCCTCCCACAGCACCCTCATATGTTCCTCCCTCTCTAGGTTCGTCACCTTCTCTTCCTTTTCTCTATTTCCTCGTCTCCTCTCTTTGTTGCATGTCCGCCTCTTAATTTTTTATCCATTTCCCCTCCCACCTCTGTCTATCAGTTCCTTTCCCCGCCTATGTGCATCTACTCCTTTCCCCCATTCTGTCTATATATCTTTTCCTCACCTCCTCCCTCACGACATTTTCACCCATAACCCTACAGGAAGTTGCTGGTTCTCAGTCCTACAGTATTTCTTTCGAAAAAGTGATATTTCAGACAATAAGTGACATTTTTTTACCAATTTAGGTTGTATGGATATAGTACAGAGCTGAAGCATTGTAAATACGATAGGTAACTATTGCGGTTTAATTATCACCTCCAAAAAATCTGTCTAATTGGCATGTTAGCTCGTCAAAATCGCAATCAGGTTGGGTGCCCTTCAGCAATCCAGACGATTTCAAAAGACGTGCAATAGAAACATCGCCGCGTGTAGATGTGCATTATCTTGTCGAAATACAAGACCACAAAGGCTTGTCAAGAAGGGTAACAAAACGGGGCACAGAATACCATCGACGTAACCCTACGCTGTAAGGATCTCACTTATGCCAGTCACGCTGTTAAATAAAATGGCATCCTAGATCATCACCGCTGTTTGTCGTGCCATATGGTGGTCCCAGTCATGTTGGTATTCTACCGCTGTCAAGGGTGTCTCCAGATACGTCTTCGCTGGGCATCGGGACTAAATTCGAAGCGGCACTACTCAACTGAAGACACCTCTACTCCAGTTAATGAGATTCCAGCCAGAATGTGCCAGACACCACTGCAAACGGGCTTGTTGATGTACAGAGGTCGATGTCAATCGAGCGCCGTGAACCCTGTCTCGTTTCTGTAGGCCGCCTAGTAGTGGTAGCTGGGGTCACTGAAGCACCAGTTGCACACTGGATCGACGATATTGCTGAATCCAGGGCTCTGAGTGCTTTTCCGGCGATTTCTCGGTCGTCACATTCTGTCGTCTCTCTAGATCGACCACTTCCTGCGTGGCGCTGCGGTCGGACATGTATCACCCAATCCTGCCAACGCCGTTGTATAGTGGCATTGCTCATATTCACAAGTCGAGCGACTCACCGATTACTCCAACCTTCTACTTTAGCCCATCTACACGTCCTATCTTAAATGCCGATATTTGCATATATTGTTCAAGCACCTGTCTGCGAGGTATAGTAATTATTCAGCGGAGTACTCCGAATGAAATTCGCTAAGAATTGGTGCTATTGTATCGATACGTTCCCTGTTTACTTTGCTTGCTAGCTGTGCGGTGGAATTGCTCTGCAGTGTCACACATGCAGCCATAAGGCCTCCAAAGTTTGCAGTTTTGCTTTTTCCGTCAGTACCTGTATGATTATCAGTTTGTGACCAATTTGCATAAGCCCTTTCGTGGTGCATTGTTTTTTGTCTTAGAATGTATTAAGCAAAGGTCTTAATTTGAGGAACAAAATTCTGACAACGTATATCTGGAGCTCTTCGCCGAATGGAACTGAATTATAAACTGTGAGAAAAAATGGAAAGCTAAAGAATCGAAGGGTTTGAAATTTGTTACAGTAGGGTGCTGCAGGTTAATTGGACTGACAAGAAATGGGAAGGTTATCCGAAGAAAGTCCAAGGAAATCAGCATCTGGGTAGCTCGAAGAATGAACTGGATGACTGTCGACGCTAAAACACAGTTATCGCCACTGGAGTATTAATTTTGTCTGTTTATCGCTTGCGTATTTGTGTGTTTAGGCATTGTGACTGACGAAATAGAATGTTGCGTAATTGTTGTGAAGTACATACAAACTGTGTATATGTTTCTAACTACAATATTACATGAAATACGAGAACTATTTTTATTAAAGCTACATAGTACCAATATTGGTACTCTGAGGGACTTGGTATTACGTGAGTCATGAAACTGAATGAGAACGGGAAGCAGAACCTTTGACGTTGTACCAAAATCATGTGGGAGATGTCGAGTGGTAACCGTCGAGAGTGGAACTCGTGGGAGTGTGACAGAGGGATAGGAGTAAGTTGGGTGAGAGAGAAGGAGGGGAGGGGGGGGGGGAGACAGAGAGAGAGAGGATGCACGGTTCTGGCGTGGCAAAGACGAGAGCAAGGAGTTATTTTCGTTTAGAGCTACAATGCAGGTTACATGGGCCACTAATTTTGAGGCTGCGTACTGGCGAGTAACAGCGATCACTTGGCTATTGCTAGCACCACAAGTGTTAGCTTTCCGAAGAAAAGTATCATACTGTGGAAAAATTAAACACTGTTTTCACTGAGCTAACACTACACGTCCGGAGCAGTAAAACTGTAAGGCAAGAGCACTAATCACGTTTAGCAGTATAAAGAACTTGAAAGTATTTTGCATTATATGGAGAACAATTACAGGGCGACCCGCTCGAAAGAGGCCCCACGAACAAACATCTGCTTAAATAACACTTAAAGACTTTCCATAAATATCGGGAAATGAAATGAACTGAACATGTCATAGCTAGGTCATTGGGAAATAAACTTGAATCACAAAAGTTGCTGAAACTTACCGCCCTCGACCTGTAAACACAGCTTAACATGGCTGTGGAGATTCTCGAATGTTGCTGCCAGGACCTCTGGTGTCACTGCCTGGATTTCACGGATGATTTTCTTTCATAATGCTTCCAGATTGTGTGGTTTTCTCCTCTAGACCTTGCCTTTCAGCCCACACTAGCGGAAAAAGTCAGGTGGTGTTACATCAGGTGTCCCTGGGGGACACAGTCCTTTGGAAATAGCACTGCCGAGGAAAAAATGATTCGACTGCAGCCATGGTCACTCGAAATGTGTGCCATGTTGCGCCATGCTGTTGGTGCCAGCCGAGGATAAGTTATTCATCGTCCAGCTGGTTCACAAATTCCTGAAACATTTCGATATAAACTGCACTTGTCTGAGTAGACTCGAGAAAAGCTGGTACCATAATGCGACGCTATGATGTTGTACTGGACACGCCAATCTTTTGTGAATGCAGCGGTTGCTCGATCAGTGCATGTGGATTTTAGTTATATCACAAATGTGTATTCTGAGAGTTTACATAGACAGGCAAGTGGACCCAAGCGTCATCACTGAATCAAGTATACTGCAGTATTCCTGGTCTCTGAGCAATAAATTGCTTGAACCAATGGCAAAATGTACTGCGTTTGACTTCCCCATTGAGATTCATTTCCTTAACAAGTGTAAATCTGCATGGATACATGCCAGCTTCCTTCGCACCTGTCTAACATGTGCTCCGTGACATTCCACATTCCTGAGATAAACGTCGAACAGAATTTGCAGGAGAGACCGTCAATCGTTGTTTCATGTCACTCAGTTTTTCCTCTGATAATGGCGGCCACCCGCCTCCTTCAAAATCCGACATCGTTCCACTGGTCTCAATCTTCTTCACTAAATTTTGTGTGCAGCATTAAGACCGTGTATGCTGGTCACCAAGCAGTTCAACAGACATTTGCTGGCATGTCTTAATAGAACCAGTAACCTAATATTCCTCTACAAGAAACTCGCGCTCTTCGACAGAACAGCGATACATTGTCACTAAACACTGAACACTGAGCTCCAGCCAAAGCTACGCGGGAAGACATACTGTTGCGTCAAACGATATTGCAGAGTACAGTGTTACCACGTCAAGCGGCACAAATTCCACAGTGCAATTTCGGGGAATTACTACATACTGAAACCTTCCCGTCTCCTCTATACCTCTTTTGTTATTACGCAATAACCGTCTCCTCTATATCTCTTTTGTTACGCAACCTTCCCTTTTACAATAACCTATGTAACCTTACCTTAGGATTTCTATCTCTTGCTCAATAATAACAAATGAAATCTTCCCTTTGAAATTTATTCTATTTCTCAATCATACAAATTTAACTGCTGCTTATTAAAAGTCATTTTCTGATTATTTCGACGAAACATAGAATGTGTCGTCGTCGTGGCCCTCAGTCGTTATCTGCAATAACCCAAAGCTGTCCCTTATCTTTTTTACTGTTACTGGATCGCCATCTGACTGCTACATCGAACTCCGACATGAATATACTTTCTCTGGTTTACTATACTCTATTAACTCCTGGTGGGCTGTCATAATAAGTGGCTGTATTTATTACCAAAGCTGACGTTATTCTTTAATAGCAAAGCTGACGTTATTCTTTAATTAATTTGACTGAAGTTACGTAATTCATAGTTACACTTTTTCTTGAGAACAATAAAATTTTTGCAAAGTTTTACGTTGATGGTTTTTGGGATGGATTATAATCAGTAATGCAACATTGCTGGCAAAAATTAATTATATTCTGAAAACGTTTCTTCAAATAATTACTGCTGGTAATGAAATGATTTTACAAACGTTCTAATGGGACTTACCTTTTACAATACTCTTACGACTAGCATTGCGCAAACATACCGTCAGTAGTCTTGAGTTTCCCAAAAAAATAATTCAATAATATTAGTTCCTCTTATGATAATAGTTAGCTGATGTCTCTGTACATCCGTTTATAATCTCTTGTAAATCATAGCTGGTGGCTGGCAGGCACACCGCTTGTCTCAACATCTCGCTTGCTACCGACTCGCTTCACTTCTCGCTTACTACTGACTTCCTACGAACGCTAAAGTGCGGTCTCTCCTGCCAACAATGCTTTCTGGTGCAGACAATCCCTGCTACCATTACAAAATGTATCAATGCGCGGTCTTTCCCGCTCTTTTCTTAAAATGTATTTATACGCGGTCTCTCCCGCCCTTTTTAAAATTATGTCAATTTGCGGTCTCTCTTGCCAACAATACTTTGGTGCAGACATTCCCTGCTACTACAATTATTTTCAACATGACAAATATTAATTATTCGTACTTAATCCTATTAATAAATATAAACGTCTTTCATAAATTGTGGTTTGACAATAGACAACAGAAATATACACGCCTTACAATACGTTTGCGAGCTCTCTTTACAGTGGGACATCCAGTACAAATAGGCATGGCATGTCAATGTGGACAGAGGTGGTCAATTTTCCAAGCAATTATTAAGTAGAACAGGATCAAAGTCCTATTGTTGTTTATTCCGAATATCACCCTATGAATAATGGGTGAAAGAAAAATTAAACTGATTTCCGTCTGAAGGTTTATATTACTTACAAGTAGTTAATCCCTCAATCCGAATTGGAGTAAAAATAACATTAATTGAAGTTTTTAAGATAAAGTTTGTAAAAAGTACTGAAATGAGTATATACGACCAATTTCAATGATATCCTCTTTATGAATTTAGACTGCTTTAATTTTTTTTATTTTCCTTTCTTTTCTTCTTTTTTTTTTCTTCTTATAGTGATGAATGTGATATTCCAGTGTTGTATTAGTGTATTAGTGGGATCTTGCTGAGAAGTACCAATATTTCGGTGAATTTGAACCAAGAAAAATATTAGGTACTTTAGAAAGGGAATTTCCCTACCAGATTCGTGATAGTCAAGAGTCGCAGCACCATTATTACTGCAGTTAGAGATTAATTTGTTGCTCCGTTAGTCGTCGTATTAGGTGATTACGAATTTTTTATTCTGAAGCTAACAAAAATAATTTGTACCTTGCCGCGACGTCCTCAGTGCCAGTATAAATGGGTCTTACGAAAATCCAAGAATAATCGTAACTAGTTATTTGAAATTCAAATCGTCCGCATTGTCATTTTAGTGATAAGGTGTATTCTCTTCCATACCCTTGATTTAAAAATTTTCGAAACTTCTGCCATATCAGTCGAGCAGGTACCATAAACACAGTCAAACACAGTCAAATTAATTAAACTGAACGAGGTGGGACGGTACATTAAAACACGTGTTAAGGTATCAGGTAATAACTACCATTGTGCTAGAGGAAGCTGCTGCCGTAAAAGACTGTAGTGAAAGACAGACATAAACACTTACAAAAAATGTTCAAATGTGTGTGAAATCTTATGGGACTTGACTGCTAAGGTCATCAGTCCCTAACATTACGCACTACTTAACGTAAATTATCCTAAGGACCAACACACACACCCATGCCCGAGGGAGGACTCCAACCTCCGCCGGGACCAGCCGTACAGTCCATGACTGCAGCGCCTTAGATAAACACTTACAAATATACTTACAAATAAGGCGGAACTACAACACTGTACAGAAAAAGAACCATACCCAGCAGTATAAGTAGGTCGGCAATGCAATCAGCAGTGAGCGCAAGGAAGCTAAAGCGAAATGACTGACGGAAAATTGTGAACAAGTAGGATAGGAAATGGTCACGTGAACTACAGTTACAACAAATATGATCATTAAAACAACTTTCGTCGAAATTGAAGGAAACGCGTCAAAATTAAAAAGGGAAGAGTAGTTACGCTGCTAAGCGGAGAACGGATAGGAAAAAGTACAGTGAGGGCTTCTCTTAGAAGGGCTGTGATGTGACTTGGCAGACGAACAAATAGGTATCGATTTGGAAAACATAGACGATCCAACTTTAGATGAAAAAATTTAGCAGTATGTTTGGAGGCTTGCGTTCAAACGAGGTAAGTAGGCGAAATTTCATCGGAATATCTACTCTCATTGAGGGCAGAGGCAACTAACTTCAGACACACATAATCGTTCCTGAATACTTAAATGTCACCTATCTTTACACATCGATTCTTCCTGACGTTTCTCTTCGTTAGTACATTGTGATTGCGTGTATATCTGCTAATGGATACTGCTTACAGTCCAACATCGCAGTTCGTTATCTCTGCCTCACCATAATGTAATCCAGCAGGTATCTTCCTCTCTCTCTCTCTCTCTCGATTTTTTCCAGGTACGATGCCATTTTAGTGATATTAGAGCAATGTCATTGCTATTACGTGTTGAAATTTATTGAAGAAATCAATGAACCTTTTATACAGCCCATATTCTACCAACTCTGTCTTCTATTTCTTTCCTACAAAAACTTTCCAGACCACCATGATTACTAGATTTTCATGTCTCCTGAACTACAGTCAATAGTCTTGGTATGTCGTTTCTCATGGGAATAATCCTATCGCTGAACTGTTCACAGTAACTCATTATCTGCCATACTCTGC